>NW_027328783.1:4065308-4277709 GCF_048564905.1 Vicugna pacos
TTACAATGGTGAGAAGAAAAGCTGAAGTGAAATCATATCCAGCGATAGAGAATTGGTTACATAAGTTATTCTACATCTTTTCATGCCCCACAGGAGAAGGAATTTCTTGATTCACTTGAAAGGAGCCTGTGATTTATGTAGTTGTCACATCCAAGGACTAAATTTCCAGAAAACTTAACGAAAATAATACTCATACAAGATCACAGGAATGTTTGTATAAGAAGTATGCCAGTCAAACACCCTTTCTGACAGTGGAAAATGGAGAAAACTTAAGTGTCCACCATCAAGACAATGATGCGGTAAATCACGGTGAGCTGTGGGCACTAAAGTTCCGGTGTTTCGGCGTGGTCCAAGGCCTTGTCCACAGTACGCTCCCACGAAAGGTGTCCTTACACAAGAGACCAAACCTGCATATCAGGAAAACCCTCTACTCTATCTGAAAGGACCGGGTGAGTCTGGAGAGAGAGGACGTCTGTGATATATACCTGAGTGAATAAACCGAGCTGCAGAAAACATATAGTATGGCCTTATTTTTCAATAAAGCACATATACACACACATAGACATAGATTTCTCATATACGTGTATGTATGTGTTTATTTATATGACATAGGCATAAAGGTCATGAAATATATACTCCACATTGTCAGCAGTTTTTACTCTCAGAAAAAAAGGGGAAGGGAAGTAGGGGACTTTCGGTACCACAACAGATCTCTTTTCAGAATTTCAGTTAAGTATACTTGGAATTTAAAAGTTTATTTAAGTCCAAAGTAAAATGGACGAGGACTCCACAAGACAGAATGCTATACTAGTCATTAAAAATCATGCCAGGGGAGATAGAATATTGTAGAAAAATGTGTAATAAGCCGAATGGAAAATGGAGGTCTCCACACAGTATACAGGCACACATTGCTCGCTGGTTTTTATGACAGAGGTAATACACACTGATGAAAAGAACAGAAAATAGATGTTAATGTGTTAATTATTATCTCTGAGTACTGGCACCAGGATAGATCCTTTTGACCCTTTTTTCAGACATTTATATTAAATACACACTATTTTTCATCTGAAAAATGCATCTTTAGATGTCTAGTACCACACATTGGAAAATTACACGAGTACTTACAGAAACAAATAACTAGGAGACACCGCAGCAGCGTCACAAAGTGTAGAAAGGGCGATCCTGAATAACACCGCGCAGTTACATAAGGACCCACAAAGTGAGAGCACCTGCTGTAACAGGGCGCGGCCCCCTTCCATTTGTCAGATGTGTCTTCAGGGCTGAGGCAGTTCTGAGCACGGCCAGTGTCAGTGCTGGTGTCTGGATGGATGCCACTGGAGGTGAGGGCACCTGCAAGCCGAGAGGAAGAACAGAAATCATCCTCTGCTTTTTCTGTCTTGTTTCTTTGTTACTTTTAAAGAGAGGCGGAAATAAGATAAACTGGATCTTTCCTACTGAAATTTCAGTAATGAAACCATTTTTAAAGTGATCACAACTTATATTATGCCTATGACTGTCTTTTCAACAAAGCATCATATTTATAAAATGTTAATTAACTCAGTTAATTAACTCCCTGTTGAAACATTCTAGTAAAGAGCATGAACTGCAGTATGTGAAAGAACCACACCTGCAGTGACTAGCTCAGCTGTCTTGACGGCAGTGCAGTCAGCCCCCACCATCCCGTGGCCCTGAGCTCCTGATGCTGGTAAGAGAGCGAGCTGCTGCCTCAGATGGAAAGAAAAGGTGAAAGCATTTTCTGAAATCTACAGCACTGACAAAACATAACTGATAAATCCCAGGCTCCTTTGAGGCTGTCATTTTCCGTTTCTGGCCAACACCCGTCAATGAGCAGAACCACCCCATTCCCGAGTCATGGGACTCACGTGGGCAGCAGTTTTGGAGAAATTTCCAGGTATAGAATGTAAACCAACTATACATAAAACTCTGAAAAAGAAAAGATGCAATAATCTGATTTTGGAAGACACTAAAATATTCTCCTAAGCCTTAGTACTTGGAAAGGCTGGGCTTCTACTAAGCCACTTATTTATTTCACAGCCAATGAGCATCTCCCACAAACCCTGTTTCCCTGTGTCTGCTGGGAGCTTCAGGCACATTGATGTTGTCTATCTTATAAGTCACAAGGCAGAGGCGTGTGTCTCACGCTTGCAACTCTCACACAGGCTCAACTCCTAGCCTCACTGTATGAACTTGGCCCCATTTTCTCACCTGTTTATTTGGTACCTGTTCTTCTGTAAGCTGCCTGAAATGCTTTTTGAAACAAGTCAGAAGAATGAGTGGGTAGAGAAATGGACAGATGGACAGGTGAGAGATGGGCAGAAAAACAGAGAGTCTCCAAGAGAAGGGGAGCAATCAAAATTACCTATGCAAAACCCTCTTCTAGTCAGGGAAGGAAACCACCACGGAGAAGTGTGAAGAGGCAGGTTGCTTAGGACTGTTTCCTGGATTCCATGAAAAGTCACACCAAGAGATGAGAGGGTAGAACTATAAATAATAAAAGAAAAAATTCATGCATGTTTGAAAAATATATCTACATTATGTACTGTCTAAAGAATAGAGTCAAATCAGCAAGGCCCAATAACACAATCCTTGGGTATTTACAGAAGTGAGAATCCCATCTCCAATCTGCAAGGCATCCCTTTGGAGCACTGAGAGTCTACACGGTGCGGTCATAAAGCCATCACCACAAAAGCGATGCTATCCTGCACTTACGAGGAAAGAGCAGCTGTGCTCGGTCTGCCTACACGTGTCTTTTACACCCCTCAGCACCTCTACGGGGGAGGGACGCCTAGCGAGCCCCATCTCTGCAGGACAGAAAACAAGTCCAAGAGAGGCTAAGCCGACCTACCAATTCTCCATCTCACAGGACTTGTCACTCCAGACCAGGACTCGAACTCGGACCCACGTTTGTAACCACAGTACTACCGTATTTTATGTGCTTTTTGTGTGTATAATACATTTGTTTCTGGCATGAAAGGGTATTTAATAAATGATCGGTTGTCTTGTCTATCTCATTAGCTCACAATCTTTATATTTTTGAATTGTACTCTTCCCATGGAGAAAGGAACGGAAAGAGCGGGGATCAGAATGAGGTGGGGCTCCATTCTTTATCTGTTGCCTCATCTCATCGAAGTCCCCAAACAAGGAGATAGAGCAAATGTTCTCGTCATCATTTAAAGAGAGGGCTCCAGTGATGGTGCCTTACTCAACTCCAAAACCAAGTCTGGGGGAAGGGCACATGCAGCAACGAGAGCAGTATCACCTGTAGGAAGGCAAAAAGAACTCAGGGGATGGCTCAATGGGTCAGCCTGATTTCATTTCAATCGATAATACAATAACACACTCTAAAAAATCTAGCATGCAATGGATTTGCTCTTTCTTGACATCTAGCAAGTTTCCACATCTCACATGTAATATTATCACGAACTAGTGAAAGGAAGAGTCCACACACAAGGAAAATCAATGCCACAGGCAGGCTGAAACACAGGCTGGAGGAAAGGAAGGGAAAGGGCATAGTTAAGAAGAGGCGAAATTCTGGGAAAAAGACATCATCACAAGGAATCTCAAGCATCATCCAGCAATCATATAATCATTCTTTCAAGGGAGAGTTACTTAGGTCCTATTTTGTGCAACACTGTACAGTGGGCGAAGCAAGAGCACAGCGTCCATGGTGGCAGCAAGTTGCGGAGCTCCAATACACTTCTGATCCCGGTACCTTGCACACTTGTCCTCAGTATAAAGGCAAAATATATAGTAAAATAATCCAATGTAAACTCTATGCAATGCTGAAAACAAATAAAGAATACCTAAATACCTGGACAGACACACCACGCACATTCCTGAATCAAATGACAGCATTCTTGGGATGGCAGTGCTCCCCAGAGCGATCCATATATTCAACGTGGACTCGATCACAATCCCAGTGGGTTCCTCTGCAGAAACTGACTATCTGCTGCTACAATTCATATGAGAATTCGAGGATCTGAGTAACCAAACCGTACTTGAAATAGAAGAAGAGTTTGAGAGGACTTGTAATTCTCAATTTCAAACCTTACAACTGTATCTCCAGGTGAGATTAGAGGCCATTTTTAAGTTATAATTGTGTTTATCCTTATTTTCTAAATTCTGTACAACGAATATACCTGTTAGAATAAGAAATTTAAAAAGTAAAGTATCTTTTAAAACATGCAAACCGATTCATTCATTGGGAAGAAAATATTTTGACTATAAAGAAGTAAACAAATATCTAGTGAAAAAGGACTATTTAAAAACAGGAGTGAATTTACATTTTTTGTAAATTGGAAACTGAAAAGCACAAACACATCAAGTTTCTAGGGAGAGTGTTGCAACATATTAATTGTTATTTCCAAAATTCTAATTGAACAATGAAAACTCAAGAAAGAGAAAATCTTGATTGACAGCCAACTGCAAACACATGGAGAGCAAAGGCCTAGAAATCACAGTTCCTTTAACTCTGCTACTAACGGAATAGGAGAGGAAATTCCTCACAGAGGGGACAGTGGAATCCCATGCATAAGACAGGATACACAGTACAAACTGCACTAGAATTGGGGGTGATTTCCATAGAAGAATTCTAAAGTTACAACATTGCTGAAAAACTATAAAAACACTGACAGACAGATTAAAACACACAGTCATATATATTATATAGAAACATATGAAGTCTGCTCCCATGTTGCATAGAAATACAAACATATTTGTTCATTTATGGGCACTGATTACTTTATCCCAGGTAGAATATTTCAACTAAAATAGATAATCAATAATACACTCCTCTTGTCAAAACTAGTTGATAAGTTACTCTGCTATGTATGCATAATGTGTCTAAGATAGATTTAAAATTATTGAAAAAGATTTTTGTATGGTTTCTTGAACCCTTCTCAAAACACCAAGCTTAATTTTAAAATAAATCTGAGCAGTATTTCTATATGATCTTTTCCCTTGTGAAATGAACAACACAGTCTGTTGTCAAAATTCTTTCCTTACAATGATTCACGAGCACCGTATACTCACAAAACTGCTGGACAGCAAGGCACTATCCAGACACTGTGACAAATCAAATGAAACACAAGGAAGACAGTGACCCTATTCTGCAGGGCTTATAATCTGTTCCAACACCGGGTTTTTATTTGATTTGTTTGATTGGTTAGAAAAATAAAATCACTCAAGTACATTCTTCTTTGAGCATTATGTAAATCATGACTCTCTTTTTAGTGTCATGAGCAGGAAAGACTTGAGTATGAATTGATTAGAACAACTAGGCACAATCATCACTGGAGCCTGTGTAATAAATAAGTACATGAGATCTAAAATAAACCTACACAGATCTCTGCAAGGGAAATGAAGAGGTGAGTTCCCCAATGAGAAGACAAACAATCAAGAAATCAAAAAAGGAAAACTTTTTCATTAATGATTCCAGGCAGTAGTGGAGCATGGTGGTGAAGATCACAAATGCTGGGGACAAACATGAGGGTCTGAAATCCCACAGCACTGGGTAGCTGTGACACTGATATTTCAGTGAAATTTTCTGCACTTCAGTCTCCTATCCATAGACTGGGGACAACCACAGCACCCATCTCCTAGAACGGTCTTAAGAATTAAGTTATTTTTTATATAAAAGTTTAAATAAAATACCTCAGATTTTAAATATTACCCCAAAAGCTCAAGGAACAAAAAAAACAGTGATAAATTGGTGTTCATCAAATGTTAAAAATTTGCTTCAAAGGACACCATCCAGAAGGTGAAAAAACAACAGAGAGGAGAAAATTTTTTCAAATTATTTATCTGATTAAGTATTTGTATCTTCAAATAAAAGAAAAAACTCCTACAACTCAATAAGAAAAAGAGAACTCAATTAAAATGTGTATAAAGTATCTGAAAATGTATTTTTCAAAGAAAATATACAAATGGCCAATAAGCACAATCAAACGATGTTCAATATCATTAGCTGTAAAAGAAATCAAGTCAAAACCACTAGGAGAAACCGCTTCACACTTACTACAATAGGTTATAATAAAAAAAAGGTGTAACAAGCACTAATGAAGACACAGAGGAAACGGAGCGCGCAGCCCTTGCTGGTGAGGATGTAACACAGCGTGGCCACTTTAGAAAACAGCCTGGCAGGTCCTCAGAGAGTTGAACATTTGGTTTATGAATGACCCAGCATTTCTGCTCTCTGGTCACACAAGTAAGAGAACTGAAAACAAATGTCCACATAAAAATTCCTACAGGAGTATTCACGGCGCCATTACTCTTCACAAACAAAAAGCAGAAACAACACAAACGACTATCACCTGATGAATGGGTAAACAGTAGGGCCCAGATATACAGTAGAATATAATTCAGCAATAGCAAAGCATAGAGTACTGACCCAGGCCACAACCTGGAAAAACATTGAAAAAGTTACTCAGTGTGAAAGAAGTCAGTCACAATAGACAGTTCCATTTACATGAAATAACTTGTTTTACATGAAATGTCCAGCACAGGCAAATCCATAGAGAGAGAACAGTGGCTGCCTGGGGCTGGGGGAGGATGAGGAAGATGGGAATGACTGCTTGTGCATACAGGGCTTCCTGTTGGGGGATGAAAATATTCTAAGATTGACTGCGATGCACAATTCTGGGCTTTGAGTAAAAACCGCTGCACATTTTAATGGGTGAATTGTATTAAAACTGTTAAGGACAAAAGCACCTAGGGCCAGAACTTTCAAATAGCAAATGCAAATTGCTAACTTTTATTACAGGAAGAAGAAACTGCCCTCAGCATGAAAGCAGGAGATCGGCAAATATGGGTTAACAGAATTGGACAAGAGCATTTCACTTGAAAGAGTTGCTGAGTGTACACGAAATATTCAGAAATAGGAAAATCAGCTTGACATCACGAAGAAGCATTCTGCTTCAAATGCAGATCAAGGATTCGGCAAGCCCAGCTGCTAGAAATAACCAGAGAAGAAACCTGGTTCTTACAACAAGCACCAGAGCCAACAAGGAAATGGTGGTGAGGAAAGCAGGCAGCCAAAAATCTGGGACAGTTTGCTACAAGTAATTTCTCCACTGAAAATTTAAAAATAAAATGAAAGTGATGCAATGCTGAGCTGGCCTCACGTTAAAGGGCTTCCTCTGCTGCTCGACAGTTCTGTAACCCCGAATGAGAGACTCAGGAGAATCAGCATGGCTCCTGGCAGTCCCCAAGTGACTGCCCACCAGCACGTTTACCACCATCACATCTGCCAGGGTTGTATTGCAGAGAAGAGACCAACTTCTAAAAGGCACAGGAAATGTTTACCAGGGAAGAAAAGGCTGCTGTCAGTCCTGGGACAGAGGCAGTGTGAGCAGAGGCCAGAAGGCTGCAGGTGAACTGGAGCAGACCTGGGGCAGGAAGGGACCACGGAAGAGCAGATCTCAATTTTCTACTCTCTCTCCCTCGGGTAGGAGAGATAAAGCCTGCATCCTTCTCACCTGGAACTGTGGGTTCTGGCTGGCAGAAGTCTTACGTACAGGGAATGAATACTCAAGACTCTGTGGAAAAAGTCACGAAAGAGAGAGGGCGTAGGGACCCAACTCCACGAGCCTCTCAAATGATCCCATATTTATTGTGTATAATCAAAGGAAAACGTCATTAACAGTTGTGTGATAGTAAGCAGGAACTTGGGGAAAGAAGGATGAGACAGAGATTGTAGAATCCACCATGAGTACAAAGGCTTAGTGTATCTTTAGGTAAGTCATGGGGTGAGGGGAATAAGATACATTCTTTAGACATGTGAATTACAAAGCAGACCACCAGACCAGCTAGGTCCTTGCTTGGGGGATAATAGAGTATCTAACTGCACACAAGCCCAGCCTTTATAGCTGTGGGCCTGGGTCATTGCTTTGCGATGAGCAGAGTGCTATCTAAAACATCATCTACGCAAGCAAAGCATTATCTCTGCTTTTTAAGGCAAGGAGACAGGAGTGAGGATGCACAGGCACTTGCTTGCAAAGCAGTTACTAAGCATACGTTTTCTTCTTAAATTTGACAGGCGGCTGGGGTCTGTTACAATTTGTTAACCCAATCATGGGCTCCCACATGGAACCATTATGGAGGACACCCTAAGGTGACAAATCCTGGCTCTAGGTCTTTTCCTGCCAGCTTCAGCCACTCTAGCAGAGTCTAGGCACATTCCTGAATAATGATCATACAGAACCACCCACACTGTTAACTCCTGGTGCTTGAAACTTAATTTTAGCTCTACACAACTTAACGTAGAAAAGTTTCAGAAATAAAAGATATTATATTTACTTTATATCTCATCATAGGACTGATTTTTCTGATTGCTCTAAGCTGCTTCTTCTTGGTAAAGCACCTAATTCTGCAGGTGAATTCAGTACTTTCTTTGGGCATAACTAGCCAGTTTGGGCTCGCTAACTTCTATTGGTCAAATACCGATACACTTAATTGATCTCATTGTTCATCAATTTCAGCTGGGAGCAGAGGGAGTGTCACTCTGTTCCTCAGCCCAACCTCAACTCTTTATCATCAGCAACTCAGGACTCCGGAAACCAAAAAAAGCTTTTGTTTCCCTTCTACAGTTTCAACAAACCCAACAGGATACATAAGCCTGGAGAAAGAATTCAACACAAATGTTAAAACAAAAATCAATAAACCTGAAGCAACTCCATCTCCGAATCATGATACACAATGACATGAGATTAAGTGTGTCAGGCCCAAAGCATGGGTGAGCCTGACCACCTGATTTCTATTCTTCAAAGGAAGGAAAGTTTTCCTATTTTTTATTATCACTCTGTCATTGTTTCTGATTAAGCCAAAAACTAGTGTATGAAATAATTAAGCATTGAAATAACAGATTTTTGTTGTATCAATTACAGAAGGCATTCAGAGGTGTTAGGAAAAACCACCTCTGTAAAAAATGCAAATTTCTTCCACTGTGAAGAACACGTATACAAAATGCAACAGAGAATTTTAAGCTCTTGTGGAGAGGAGCAAAAGCCACAGAATCAAAGCAAAGTCATTACTATGAGTCAACTCAAAATTCACTGGACAATCATGTTCAATGCATTCAATGAAATTTAAAGGCATACTGCAAACCATACACTTAATGATCTGCAGGCTAGAGGAAGAATTTCTCTCTTTAACAGACAAGAGTAATCAATAGGGTGCCCCACCAAACAAGGACCAAAGAACAATCAGGTTTTTAACAGTTATGATAAATCAGCATTTTCTAAAGATCAAAATCCAGAAATTTTAAACATTCATTCACACCACAATGAAACAAGCACTTAAAAAAAAAGGAAAAGAAGCACATAGAACATGTACATAGATCAATGAGAATTTCTTGAGACGCTGGAAGAAACAGGCTATAGTCTTTTACTTGAGAAATAAAACTACTTTTAAAGATAAATGCTAAAACACATTTCATCATTCATGTTGCCTTGAAAAATCTGAGGCACTTGTATCTGATTAGAAAAGCAATTCTGAGTAATAGTGTGTTACAATTCAGAGCCAGTTTGCTTTAGAAGAAAAGAGAAAAGAAAAGCTACCGTTTCTCATCTACTGCACAAAGTGTGAAGTGTCTCCCTGCCTCTTTCTCCTCCCGTTTTCTAAGCTCATGCTTCCCAACCCTTCTGAAACAAGTATGAGAACCTCTTATTCCCGCCAATATGCCAGATGACAAAAGAAAATCAATTTATTTGTGTAAGTATATGCTTAAACCTTGAACTGGAAGAGAAAGATATCAGAAGTCTATATGGAACTTATTTCTACATTCCTGAAATCACACACACAAACGTTCACACAGACACAGACACAGACACATACCCCCTGGATTACTGGGAAATTCACAAACTTAGGATTTCCATCTTCTAGAAGATAACTTTGTAGTTAGTTTAAAATACAAAACTGTCAGCTTTGGAAAGCCTTGATCACCTGCTAAACCATCCAAATATCAAAGAGACCCAATTAGCCTTCTCGGTAGAATGTAATTTCCCATGATGGCAAAACATACCCTAAAAAGTCCTGGATCTAAGTCTCGTGTTTATCACTAGCTATGATCGTTTTTAAGCACATTAACAGATTCAGAAACGTATGTCTCAACAGCATTTATTCTTATTGAAATAGTATACGTGTTCATTTGCCTATACAGAGACCAGGTCCCATGATGGAGTTTAAGAGCTATTTTGTGTATTGCAATATTTATTTTTAAGTGCAGAAAAGGAGGGTGGGTATTACTCAGTTGTAGAGCACCTGCATAGCATGCACAATGTCCTGGCTTCAGTCCCCAGTACCTCAAAAAAAAATAAATAAAATAAGGGCTTATTTAAAAATGAGTAAAGTTATAAAAAAATGCAGACTAAAAACCACTGCAATCTAGGAGACACAATTACAATAAAAAAAAACAAGAGTTTCTGTCAATTATTGGCTATTTGCCAATCGCAGAGACAACCAGAAATCACACCTGATAACCATCACGTGTGATTCTCAGCAACCCTACTAAGTAGACACGGATGAGAAACCAGGCTCTGCAGATGAGGAGACGGAGCTCAGAGGAGCCGGGGACGCTGACCGTCCTGCTTCCCGTGACACCACATCAGCCCAGGGCAAGCGCTGACTGAGCTGCAATGAGGGGACACCCAGCTGCATGGAACCTTGGGGCACTGGGGAGTCCCAGAAAACACTAAAAACTGTTCAGTGAAAAACCAGCTCAAATATAATACACTGTGCCACATTCTTTAAACAGGGAACATGAGTGAGACCTTTTTGATGCCTCCGTGTCCTTTCTGCCATCGTCAGTTACTTGCCCTCACAGCGTGACCAGTGATGAACTGGACCCCATATGAAGCGCACTCAGATGGCAGAGCATTTGAAGCTGGTTTATGAAGTTTGTAAGACTCTGTCTGTGCCTCACACAGGCGGTCATCCATCACTTCTCACCGGTGTGGACGTACCACCTGAAATCACTCCTTTCTGCTTTTTAAAATCCCTTCATCTACTCCAGACTTTTCAACAGCAAAGAAGCAGCTAAACCACAGACAGTGGACAGCTTTTCACCAAATTTCTTGAACAGCCCATCGGACTACCTGGAAGCCCTTTACTTTTATTAAACCCACTTCCAGGTACTTCATCATTTTCGGATTGGTGGACTTGGCCTCTGACTGAGCTACTCAGAGAGCTCCCAGCCTCACATCCGTGAGAGGACCCTGCTGTTGGGAGAAATCAGTGAGAAAGGCGTACATCCCCCAGTCATGTCTGCATGGCTAGAAGTGCCACAACGTGCTAAAAATTTATACCATCATAACCCCTGGGCTCCCATGGACTGGTTTCACATTAACCAAACTCATGAGACACTGATGCAAGAAAACCAGAAATTTAACTTATTAATGTAACAGAAGATGTGAAACTATGAACCAGACTGCAATATCAGAGTTCAACCATGAGTATATGTTCTCCTCCACGGCCCAAACACGGGCAGGCAGTCACATGGCAAGTGTGGACAGAAGCAGAGCAGGAAGGATTTCTAGATGAATTCAATGGACTAAATTTCTGTTATACCAACAGATCTGCTGCCTGGAAAACAATTAATTCTAATCACGGTGCACTCTTCGTGGACAGTTGCCGAGACACGACTGTGAGCACCTGTGTAACTCTCCTTTCCCTGTCCTTTCTGGGCTAATTGATGCACAGACGTACAGAAATCGAGGGATGCAGATACATCTAAACACCCAAAGCCCATTCTGGGAGCCACAATACCATACAGCCAGGGTTAAAATACTTGCTCTGCCACTTACTAGTTCTGTGACCTTGGTCAACTTACCCTCTGTGTGCCTCAATTTCCACACTGTGAAACTGGGATAACAATCAAACCTTCCTTACTCGCTTGTTGAGAAGATTGAAGGATTCATTTCTGTAAAACGCTCAGAAAAGAATGTAGCACATTTTGGGTGCTCAACAAATGTCAAATTAATATTACAGTGGTTTACAAGTCTCCTTCCTAATCATCTTCTGTGTTTCCTGGCTAGACTAATACCCAAAGGAAATTCTTATTTCTCCTTTTATAAACTCATGGGATGAACCCTTCTTTTCCATCCCACCACCTGTTTAAACTGATGGAAGGGATACCCCCTCCCCACTCCTCTGGGCCATGCAGAGTGCTACTCCCTTCACAGCCCTGACGCCTGGCCCACAGCTAGCCCTCCTCACATTAACAGATTGAGTTGTGATTCCAGGGAGACAAGCAGGGCATGTGAAACCCTTCCTTTCCCTCCAGTGTTGACTACCCTAGGGAAGCACCCTGGATGCTCAGCTGCATTGCAGAACAGCCCTGTGCATGATGGGGCACATTCTCTCAAGGGAAGGCTTGCTGTGGCCCAGAGATACCTGGGACAGGGTGAGTCTCTACTTCTGGGACACAGTATCATGACACTCATTTATCCACAGCCCTGAAGTTCATGGAGAACGTGGCTTCATCAGTAACAAAGAAGACATTTATCACCTGCCTACTCTTGTGTCATCTCTCAGTTGGCTGCTGGAGACAACATGTGTATAAGTATTGGTTCCCCTTAGGCCCCAACATATATGAAGTAACAAAAATTTCTGTGGCTTAACGTTGGTCCAGGGCGACTGTGTAACAGTTCTGACTCTGCTGATGCTAAATTATGGGTGTAGGAATTATGGAACCTCCTCAAATATCTTTCATCATAAAATCAGCTTTTCTTATTTTCTTGTTTCTTTGTAATTACCAAAGACTATAAAATGATGGCTGCACACAAAACAGCAGCTAAAGTTTATGAGCTCTCTTGACATACCCACTGTGGTAAACATGTTACATAATTACTAATTCTCACAATTCTATAAAGCAGATATGAGTGTCCCCTTCTCACAGACGAGGGGAAAACTCAGAACGAGCTGACTCAGGATCACGTGGTTCAGTGTCAGCACGTGCAGGCAAACCCAAGTCAAGAAACTACACCCCATCATATATGTACCAAATCAACTCCCACCAATTAACACACAGCGGCGGGGTCAATACTCAGGGAACTCAACACACTTTTCAGCTTTATGGTGCTCCAGAGGCAGCTTCTAGCTGTTTTAAAATATCCCGGCTCACTGGTTTCTAACACTAGAAGAAAAGCCCGATTTTGCCATTGTTTGCACAGCAAGTCTGAAATGTTCACAGCGAGATAAAAGAATAAAACTATGATATAAGCAGAAAAAATTTTCCAGGTAGAAAGACATAATGGACGTTGTGCTATTCTGAAGCATTAAGCAAAGGAATCAAAATAAAATCACATTGTTTAAGCCTTATTTTACAAACAGAAAAATTAAGACTGTAAAAAGTTGCAACAGCGCCACCTATGGCTAAAAAGATCTTCCAGGTTGCCGGGAAACATGCAACACAAAAATTGACTGTAAGATGAGAAACGAGAATCAGATAACTAGAAGCTTATGTAGCATATACTGCACTTTGCTTCGGGGGGATGGAGGGGTATTCAGTATTTAATCTGATATTGCTAATACTCCTAAATATAAACAAAAGACATAGGCTCATGGAAGCTCATCTTAGAAGAGGAAAGAATCCAGTCCAGCCACTTCATTTTACACCAGGGGAGACTGAGACCTGAGATCTGTCCTCCTGGCAATCAGCAGCAAAGCTCTCCTAGGTCTCATGTCTTGCACTGTAGTAAAAACCAACAGAACTGTACTACGCCTATATTCATAAAAGTCACGTCTGTATTTTTCCAACAGTAGGTAATCTAAGTATCTTGCAAAATACTTCTCAAAGAGCCAGGAAATCATAGAAGGGTATTGAAATACAAAAACATTTATTTACATATTAAAACAGCATGAGCTTTATTCTCTCTATTAAAAAAGTGACATGTCAAATCAAAATTTTGAAATTTTAAAACCTGAAAAGAGTGCAGAAAAAAATCAAAATTTTCTTTAGTCACAAAAGAGAGGAGCTTATTCCCTGATAATAATCAATGTGGATTTTTCTAAACTTAATGGTTCTGGTCAGAATCCCGAGAAATTAAATGTCTGATGGATGGTTACACGGCAACATGAATTCTGAGCTTACATTCTGTGTAAATAATCTTCAAGGTCGTCTGCTTAAGGCAATTTAAGTAGTCCCTGTCTCACTAGAATGACACAGATTTCATTAAAGCTTCATACTGCACTTAAAAAAAACAATCCTAGTTACTTTAAGCCATATTAATGTATATCATATATACACATATTGAATATGCATCAGAAATAAGCTACCCTTTTTAGTATTCAGAGTTGATACTTCTAAACTATCAGTCACTGTGAAAGCACATTTTTATTAAGCACCTCTACGGTGCTTTGTATACAAGGCGTCCAGCTCTCACAGTCAGACAAGGTAAACCATATTACTCAAATTTCACAAATGACGAAATATACTTAAGCCATGTAAACAACTAAGATATTCATCATCAGGAAAGAAAAGAGTAAGGATTTTACTTACAATACTCACTGACAAAGTTTTCTTTCATACTAAGACTACATAAAACAAATTCAGTGTTTGGAAATTTTTCAGTAAATAAGCACCACTAGAAAAAACAAGTAACATCATTAGCAACAGTTGGACTTTCAAAGACCACTTCTCTCTTGCACAATAGTTATTTTAAATGTTTTGTTTTTAGTTCTCACAAAGCACTAAATTAAAAAACTATTTCCTTTACAGTCATTACCTGAGAATAAAACATTTGTGAAAATGTACAATTTTAATTTATGCCACTCTGCCTCTCATTCTCACTGGTGTCTCTCCTTTGAAGACCTCATCAGGCTGAGATAGCTAAAATCGGTCATTTATGGGCTCACAGGAGTTCGGGAAAACACTCAACGGGAAGCTGATTAGAGGAGCAATTGAGAATTCATCCTGTGCAGCCTGGATTCCAGCATCGAGCTAGCCACCGCCAGCTGCGTGTGATTTGGGGCAAGCTGACCCATCTCTCAATCCCTCAGCTACAAAAAAGGAGACACTGATACCTACAATCAAACACTTGCTATGAAGTAAAACATGAGCAAAGCATTTTAGCCTCAGTTAGGCGTCCACTCACAGCGAGTTTGGTCATTATGATGATGAGGATGGCTGTTAACAAATTAAGCTCGACCAAACAGGAGAAATCACCTTAAAGGAGAAACATTCTAAGTCCATGGGCATTTCCTTTTGGATGGACTGCAGAATATTCTATAGATTTTTTTTAATAAACCAAATTTTGTCCATTAATTGTAGATTTACAGGTTCATGGACAAGTCTCCAGAAAAATAATTAGAGGCCCCTAACCTCTGAAAATTAAGATGTAAATTTTAAAAAAAATCAGGGAAGAGATTATACCTCATTTGGGAGAGTATGTACTTAGCATGCATGAGGCCCTCAGTTCAGTCCCCAGTAACTCCATCTAAAAACTTTGTTTTTTAAGAAATAGAGAATTAAAGCAAAAGGATGGAGGAATACGGAAATTTTTAGAGACTCATCTCAGATTTAAGATGGGGAAGAAACCATCCAATTCTCAGAAGAAATCTTGAGGACTATGTAAACTGGATCTGAGATGTCTAGTCTTTTAACATTATTCATGAAATCATATTACCAAGTCTTAAAACTACCTGATAACCCACAGTGGTGATACTGATCATAACAGCTACCATCACGTATCGAGCTCCGGCTAGGACTGCTCTGTTCTGACATCTCTGCCCCTAAGGCCTCACCAGGCGGAGAGCACTAAATTCGGTCATTTATGAGCATCTCGTGTAAGTCCTCCATTTGTGCTTCTCACACTCCCCTCACCAGGTCCTCTGAGGGAAGCACTGTTATCATCTTCCCCACCCGCAGATAAGGCCACTGAGGCACAGACACTAAACCCGTTCCAGGCCACATTGGAATTAAAGGACGTCTGTATTTCTGCTGTTTTGCTTTTGACAAAGGAATCTGAGATATCAATTCAAAGCAGACTGTTAAATAATCAAGTCTGTCAGGTCTTCACCTCAAAGAGCAGATACTATAAATTCCTGCTGTAGGATGAGGCTGCCGTCACAAACTGACTCAGCTTGAAATTAATATCCAAGATGAAGCAGCCGATACACGTAAATATTCACGATTGTCAAGTCTGCCCACGGGTCTGGGCCCTTCACTGCCTGAAAGGGGGTGAAATCCCCACCCGTGTCTGGGAGGGAAGCGCGGCTCTTCCCGGGCTCACCCAGGCTTCATAGGCTATTTACCCCCACAGACTTGCCTCAACGGTTAAAAGCTCTCAAGATTTTTACACCAGGCAAAACTGAAAGACATTTCTGCAGATGGAGCAATTTCTCAGGCTTAAATTTATTTGCCTACACTCAGCCAGAGAGAGAAAAGAAACAGGACTCTACAAAGTCTCTGACCCTCACCACTCACAGGAGTAGAATGACCACAGCAGAAGATGGCCCTTCACATTGCAGGATGTGAACAAAATAAAGATGCCCCAACAACAGGCACTCCCAGACACAGCGCTCAGCAGTCTTCTGCACAATCACGGTTGTGCAGCCCTCAACACCTTCTATTTCCAGAACACTTCATCAGCCCAAAATAATCCCCCTATCACTAGCATTCACCCCGTAATCCCCCTCCACCCAGCCCTTTCCAACCATCACCTGCTTTCTGCCTCTGCATGTGCCTTTTCTGGGCTTTTCAGATCACTGAAATCAACAATATGTGGCCGTTTGTGTCTGCTTCCTTTCAATTAACATGCTGTTAGCAAGGCTTGTATATTTTGAAGTGGCATCAGCATCTCTTTATTTATTTTTTTTTTTGGAAACTTTAAAGATTATTAGAAGGTGGTAAGTACTATCAAAAAGAGTAGAATGGAGCATAAGTGATTGGGTTTCAAAGGGAAAAGGGCGGGTTGAACAGTCAGGGTGGACTTCCCAAAACAGGTGGCATTTTTCATTTTCCTCTTTTTTTTTTCTTTTTTATTCACTCTTACGTGTGAATAATGTTCCACTATATGGAGATACTACATTCTGTTCATCCATTCAGCAGCTATGTATGGACGAGGTCCAGAAGAATGAGTGTAAGGGATGACTAGCATGGATGGCATTTAAGCAAAGGGCAAAATGTACTTTCAAAAAAAAGCCAACAAACAGAGGCACAAGGAAATTCAGTGCGTTTCTGAGCAAAGTGCTTGCTTGCTTCGGCAGGACTACCGTGCAGGGCTGGGACGGATATTGGCAGGAATCACGGTGAGGGAGTCACCTGAGAAGACACCCCACTGCAAGCAGCTCAGCCAATCCTCCTCCCTCATCCTGTATTGTTAGAGCAATGTTTCTAGGTTACTCTTATTTCAATTAATAGCATTTAACTGCACGTCTGATCATCACCATCAGACCACATTACCTCCAAGTCACAGAAAATCATTCACTGACCGGAGCAGCACCAGGACATAATGGTGATGGATTAGGGAGTCCTGCAGCATTCCAGCCTGCAGGCACAAACCCCACATGTGCCCTGGTGATGTCCAGAAAATAAAATGCATGGAAATATCTCACTGCTGGAGCACGACATCTGCCCTCAAATTGCCCGAAAATCATCCTGGCAAAGCACTACTCAACCTTCTCAGTACAAAAAAAAAAAAAGCTAAGAAGGCAAATTTAGGCTCTTCCATTGAAAACCAGCAACCATCACTGCCAGTATCTGAGCTGGAATGCTCCTGACTTTGAAAACCACTGCGCAGTTACTTTTCAAACGTGAAACTTATATATATATACCACGTAGATGATATTGCAGTAGGATTTTTCTTTTCAAAATTTCCAGTTGCAACATTAGCACAAGAAAGTTTATGTTTAGACTTTAAAAAAAATCAATTATCCTCCATTTTCTTAATTTTGAACTTATTATTATTTTATAAATGGAGCTATGGTGCGTATTTAAAACCTTTTGATTTCTGAAAACAAGACGTTTATGACCTCACTATTTCAGAGCAAACTTTAACGATTCTTTGAGAGGTGGGGCCTGGGGTGCTCACTAACAGCTCTTTAAATACTGACAAGGATGTGCTATTAAGTAATGCAAAGGCTCTAACTCCACATTAGCTCAGAAAGCAAAGAAACTACACCAAAGACTTCCTTAAATATTTTATATATTCCTATTCTTTTGAATATTAAAGCTCTTAAAACATATGATTTTTTTTGAAAAAGACAACAGCTGTAATAATTTTCCTCTCACCAAGAAAGCAATCTTTATCAGGAATAAAAACCCCTATGGAAATCGAAATGACAGGACGTTTCTAACTAAGTGAACATCCAGATCTGAACACAAACCTAAATCCTATCAGATCTCACTCGAAGGAGCTCTACAAAGGCCTGGGCAACCCTGGAGATTAGCTCTTTTGTTCCAAATGTTGGCTGAGCTAAGATCATCACACTAGGCAGGGAAGGAGAGAAGAGGAATGTCCACCTGGCAGCCTCCATCAGCTTTCTTCCAGCAACAAGGTGCCTCTAGGGCAGCCCCGCTAACAAGTCCCCCATAAGGAAAGCCGGCATCCACACTGCCCCTGCCGTCCCCAAGTAGCCCCGAAGCCCATATCCCAGCCTGTGAATGGTCTTCAAATGATCCCCCAGTTGGTGGCACCCTCCACCTCTTTCCCGCTACACACACACACAAAGCCACGACAGCCTTCCCAAAGCACAAATTTGATTACATCAACCCCACTTCAAACAGTTCAGAGGCTCCCTGGTAGAGTTCTAGCCCCACCCCAGACCCTGCTCGCCCAGCCTCATCTCAGTACATAGGTCCCCAGTGACCTCAGGAGCCCCCTGACCTGCTCCTACTTCCCACTTGCCTCCAGGTTCATTTTGACTGTTTCCCAAGGAAGCCTTCCCTCCCTCCAACCTCCACAATTTGTTCCTCTCTTCCTAGAACATTCTAGGCTAAGTCAACTTCTGACAATGCTAAGCTCTCAAGAAGCAAATACATTTTGCTTATTTATGTGGCTGCACTCTCTCTCCCCTAGACTCACTGAAGTGCACGTGTTATGAATAAATGAATGACGGGTTGGATCTCAAAGGGACAGACATACCTGCTCTCGCCCGTCCCGACCCTTTTGTCTGTAGTATATCAGAAGCAAAACCAGAAGTACCTTTCCTGAGGGTCACTTCTGTTGACACCCTTCACTGCCTACTGTGTCAGTTCTAGTAAAACTCAACTTCTTCCAAAGCCCTACACCCCGGACTCTCTCCAGTGTCCTCCCCAGCAGGGGCTCCCTCCACCCTGGACCGCACAGGGCACTCTCCCTGGGTCCCCACGCCAAAAGCCTCCAGGCCTCTGCCCGGGCTGCACCTGCGACCTGAGCCACATTCTTGACTCCTTCTCTTGGCTGACTCTTACTCTGTCCTCACAACTGAATGTACAGCCCATTTCTTCCAGGAAGTCCTCTCTGATAATGTCCTTTAGGTCTTGTCTGGGCTCTATCTATAGCAGCAGTACATGGTGACCAACTGGGTGTTTGCCCGCTCCTTTGAGACCACGAACACTTGGGAACCACGTGGGAAGGAGTGAGAGATTACAAGACAGGTGGGGGAAGCAAAAAGCAGAAATCACAGCCCAAGTCCCAAATTCAAGGATACTTCCTCAGAAAAAAGTATAAACTATTTCACACGGGTCCAATTTGGCTACTATTTTTGTGGCTTGTGGACAGCAAGAACTTGGTGTTCTAGCCCAAAACCCAGGTTACATGCAAAGAAATGTATATATTCTTATCCAAAGGAAACCAGAGCTGCTCAACAACAGTTTTCAGTTAGAACTGAAAGGAACTTTGATAAAGGCAATCTCTCTCTCTCTCTTCTTTCTTTTCTGGAATCATATAATTTTAGAAGTATTTGCGTGACTAACAGATGGCTACAGCCCGTGATTCTGCACTGAAGTGTTTGGGGCTGAGGAAGCCCAGATTACATTCACTCTGTAAATGCAATCACACCAACACACTGATAGGTGCCGTGAGTGGTGGAGCTGATGTTCCAAAGCAGGCAACATTATTCTGTAAGAGAACTCTAAATAGAAAGTAAGAAATGCAATGTCCTGTACTCAATTTCATTTGCTATATGGGCCATTAACTGATAGTATATTTTGACTAATGAAACCCAAAAATAAATTGTCAACGTCGATTTTCTTCATCTGACCGTTTTATGCTAACATCGGATATTAAACTCTCACTCCATATGGAAAGCTCAGGCCTATGCTGCAGCACAGATACATCCCGAGGAAGAAAGCCGACCAAGGGAGAACTGGAGAGTTTCCCTTCAGAAGCTGCAAAGTCTGTTTTTGCACCTGTACACCATTTGCAACCACGTCATCATCAAAGGAGTTAGACGTTACCTCTCTGGGGCGAAAATCACTGCGTGCTTCAGAACCATCAAAGAATGCTGAGCTTTGTGGAACAGTCCAGAGGCGCTTAAATCATACTTTTTCTGAAAGGCTCCAAAACTGACCCACTTCACCATTCCAGGTATAACAGGGAAGTACTGGAAACAGTAGAGAGAACATGCCCTTGAATTCTGACAAGGCCCTGCTTGAATCCTGCTACAGCATTTACTAGTCACTAAATGGACCAATTCTTTAACCCCTCTGAGAAGGCTTCCCAATCCCCAAAAGGGGGCTGTCAGCGCCCACCTGGGAGGCATGGATGTGAATGCAACACGCAAGTAGGGCGGCCGACTGGTACCTGACACGGGGCCTGGCTAGTTTCCCTCCGCTGCCCTTTTCCCCCTTTAAACTTGCACTGTTCCCCCGGTAACGATCAAGCCCCCGGAACAGACTGCCCGTATCTTCTGTGTATCCCTGGATACATGCCTTACCCTTAGGAGGCCAGAAAAACAACTGCCTCCTCCCAAGTCACTATCAATGTTCTTAAGAGTCTGGGTATTTTTAACTCTATTTTTCAGGGAGACTATTCCAGAATTTTGCAAGCACCATTCTCCAGGTTGGCTCCCCTCCCAGTGCCCATACCTTCTCACCTCAGATTCTTTGTCTGACTGCCTTCTGTTCATGGGAAAGCAAGTCCGGTAAGGTGGGGCTCCCTAGACCTCCCTCCCTCCCTCACAGGTGATTGTGACTAACTTCTCCCCATTCCTCACTGCAACTCTAGCATCTGAGGAGTCTACCCTCCCGTACCCTGCAGACTCTGCACCTTCCCAAGACGCACACGTGGCCACGACCCTCCCTTCAGATTTCTTCCTGGCTGGCCCTGCCCAGCCCCTGGCCCCTTAAGGATAACTGGCATTGCTTTGAAAATGGCAAACGCCACTGACTGACACACCAAAGCTGTATGGTCTGGGCTTTCCTCCAACCAAGACACAGCCCTGCCCCCCCTCAGCCTCAGTCTGCAGCTCTCGAGATGATCTAATTCACATGCAAGGCTGTGAACACCAGCTAAGAATGACGACTCCCAACAGTGTATCTCTAGTCCGGCTCCTTCACCTGAGCCCCAGGCTCATCGACCCGAGTGCCTCTTTGAAGTCCTAATTTGGATGACAAATGGCATCTTAAAAATGCCTCATGTCCACCATTTACTCTAGAATTCCATTCCTGGCAGGTATCTCCCAGACTCCCCATTTTAGTAACAGCCCCAGCACCCACCGAGGTGTCTGAGGTCACATTCAATTTCCACTGTTCCCTCCCCCAGGCCCTGCCCTGGAATCAGTCCTGTTATTTCCATCAATAAGCCCATCTCAACTGTAGTTCTGTAGGGACCATGGCCGGAAACACACAAGCTCACAGCATGGTGCACTAACAGTCCTCCGTAGGGTGCTCCCTGGAGGGGGAGGCATCACCAGCTGCTGTTCACCTCAGAAGGCAGTGGATTCTCACACAGGATGTCCAGGAGAAGGGACTCAAGGTTCTCCCATGGTCTGAGCTTTGAAGGGCCCGAGGTCTGGGGGAGCTCCTAATTAGCAGACACACTTGCCAATGAGCAGATGAGGATGGGGGAACCCACGCAAGGCTGTTATCACTTCAACTCATGGGCTCTCAGGAGCCACGGGAAAGGCCTGTGTCCAGTGTACAGCCCAGCCATCACAGATCCCAGCCTGCATTTGCCAACCCGGACAGCCTAGACTCCATCTACTTGCGACACTTACTTCTGTTCTGTTCCCCACCCAGAATGTGATGGACTCATTCAGATATTCTGGCCTGTCTCAAGCGAGACAAATTCAGTGAAAAATGAAGTGTCCACATTTGGACCAGAGCATGAAAGGAGAAACAAGGCCTCATGGTCAGCATGATGGTGGTGGCCACACCCTTCCACCGGGTGAGATGAACCATGGTGAGGGTGAGAATCCAGGGTCCTAGGTCGGCCAAATCATCTTCCTTCACGGTTGTCTGGGGTGTTGGAGACTGACTACCACAAACTAACGACACGGCTGTCAGTGGTGGATGTCAGCTGCAACAGAAACGGATTCAACTCTTTACTGCCAACATGGGTTAAAAGTAAAGGCCGGGGCAGGGAGGTCTGCACGGCTGCTGAGGCAAACCACAGACCCAGCTCTGAATGCCCACTGGCTGAAGCAGAGAGGAAGCTATGGCCCTTTTATCTGTCCCTGTGTCCAACAGATCCAGGTGAGCCAGCTACTTAGGAGAAGGTCATGTTGTCCTGATACCCAGAAAAACCAGCCTCGTAAAGGGAACAAATAGTGTCATGGATTTTAGACCCAATTCTGCCCCTTTATGAAGGCAAAGTAAAGTAAATGGCATGGGGAAGTTGAATGCAAAAAAAAAAAAAATTAAAGAACCAAACGGTGACCGCTTCCTCCAACAGCGTCCCCTGCAGCTGTCACCTCCGTGGCGGCCACTTCCTCACCAGTGACCGCCGGCCAGGAAGCGCCGTCATGCACGTCACACAGAGACAGCCAGGAACCGCGTGCCGAGCACGTTTGTGTAAAAGCAGGAATCGAGCAAAATGCTGCAGAGTTTGACCTTACAAGTTTAAATACTCCATGGAAAGAATCCCTGAGCACCCGACAAAATCAATTCGCATCTTACTTCTTCAAAACAATCAAACAAATTTAATAAGGGCGCATTTGTCACCAAATAAAAGGAGGACCAAACATGTTCCTCAAAAGCAAGGATTTCAACAGGTATCAAACACCAGTGGGTGATGAGCTAACAAAGCAAATATTCCAAAAAATTAGAAAATAAAAAATGACTAAGATAATAGATGGATCAAAACAGCTGTTAAATTGTTGCTTTTTAAAGTGATGGAGACTGTACGGAGGGCAATCTGGCTATTTTCAATGCAGGGTGTGCACAGCCCACATTTTCAGAAGCAACAACATGCTCACTGGGCAGTACAAGTGAAAAAGGAGTAAAGAAAAAGGAAAAGAGGAACAAGAGAAAATTAGAATCACACAAGAACAAAAATGATTTTGACTGCATGTACAAGAATTTATGTGAGTGTGTGAGGCCAGGGACACGGGGATGGTGAGGCCCAACCTCACCTCCTGCTCAAGGGAAAGCAGGGGCCTGAGGGGAGCGGCGCTGCCGGGGGACCACAACGTGTTCAGCTCCCCTAACCAAAATTCGACCTACAAGCGTCTAGGCAGCTTTTGAGCTACAAATTGTTGTCGCATTTCAGTCTGGACCGTTTTACTCACTTCCACCAAGAGTAGCAGGAGAGAATGAGGCTCTGCTCCTGCACCAAAGCATTGTTTAAAAAATTAATGACTGTGGAATAGTAAAAGAAACAATGGAGTAAAAGTGACTGGAGGAGAATGTGCTTGACCCGAGCTCACTGGCCGCGTTATCTCAATGACGTTCAGATGCTGGCTGAGCCCTTATGGTACCAGAACAGACAGACCCACAAGGAGGCAGGTTTAATGCGCTGAACCACTGTGGGCTAAGTACACATCCGGCTACTCCGCCAAGTCCCAAGGGCAGACTTCAAAAGGCAAAAACAAGCTGGCATTCTCTGGTGGGTCTGCAGACTCAGAGACAAGCATTTGTTGAGCAAAAATGTCACCAGTGCCTCCTATGACAAAAGAAGTGGCACTGGCGTGGGGGCTGGGGCAGGGCTCCAGGCTTCCACTGCTCACTCACCACTCTGTCCAGGGGGAGAAGGTGGTCCCTGCTTAGGTTTCGCTGATGCACCTACTTGACTAATGTCTGGGGCCTCAGCAGGAGTTGACAGATGAGGTGAACGGAGCGAGACTCTGTGTAGCACGGTGCTGGGAGCTATGCCCTCAGCAGTGCCCAGGCTCCTAAACATGCCAGCTCATCTCCAAGAAGCAGATGGGGAGTGCGGGCATGTAGATCACAGGGCCCTGTGAGGACAAGTACAGATCATGGCCACGACATGCCTCTCCTCTTCCTTAAGCCATAGAGGTATTTCCGGGGAGGAACAGAAAATTCATCCAGAGCCTGCTAGGTGGGCTCTCGCAGGTGGGACTAGTGTCCCCTGTGCTTCTCACTCACAGGGCTGGTCTAGACATTCTTTTTATTAATTCCCTAGCATCTTCTCCTCCAACTTGCCAACAACCAGAAAGTAGGATCTGATCTTAGGTAAGTTCAAGAATCACAGAGCACCACCTCCAAAGCGGGCCCGGTAGCACATGCCAGGTCTTCTGACCGCCACCTGTGGGACCACCATGAGCCCTCTCCAGACTCAAGGACCGAGGCCGTAGGCCGGGGGGACACAGTTTCCCTCACTCACCCCAGCAAAGGGGGACCACGTCTCGGCAAAGGCATCTCACCCTCTTCAGCCCGAGGGACAACACGATAGATATATGGGGAAACAGAGCAGAAGGTGGGGGGTAGGCAGCCCAGAAGAGCTCATCTGTACTTCCGAGGCAAAGTGGGGCCATTGACTTAATCTCAGGGACAAAGTGGGAATGAACATTTCCCTGCTCTGTCCCATACACCGTGATACGCCTTTCCCTGCATAAGGAGTTCATTAGGAAGTCCCTGGCGGTGTTTCTGATGTCCTAACTTGGCATGGTGGCTGTCGGGCAGGAAGAGACGGCCTGAGCTGAAAAGGTGCTGGGCCTGGGAGGCAGGTGACAGCGGCTCCAGCCGCAGCTCAACCAGCGCCTCGTTCTGCCTCTCGGGGCTCAGCATCTCATCTATAAGCAAAGGGATGAGCATGTACCAGGACAGGCTGCGCAACAGAAATGAAATGAGAGCCATGTAAAGAAAGTTTCCCAGTTGCCACGTTTAAAATTTGAAACAAAGAAACAAACCAACAAACAAAAAACAAATACTAGAATGTGATTTTAAGAACAGATCTTACTTAATCTACTGTATGTAAAATACTATTATTTTGACATGTAATCAATATAGGAAGTAGAGAGATAGTTTATGTACTTTTACTAGACAAGCCTCAGCGTCTGATGTGCATTTGACCTACAGTACATCTCAGCTGAGTCCAGCCTCCTCCCCAGTGCTCCTAGCATCAGTGGCTTTGGCTACTTTATTGGACAGCAACTCCAGGGATCCCACCATGTTCCTGGCTGTAAAGCGGGAGTAAGTGTCCACACTAACCCTAAAAGGATCTCTCTGAAATAAAGGCGGATTCACTTTGAAATGTCTGGAAACCGGCGGGCTGCACCTCCCTCCCCCCTTGGCTACAAGATTGACTTCTTCCTTGCTGATCCCTTTCTGGATGTAGGGAAGCAATCCAGCACACAGCCAAGGTGGACTGGCTTCCAGGTAAACTTACCTGCTGTCTGTGTCCAGTCCCATGAAGTCCTCCTTCTCAAACGGGATGCAGGGGAGGGGGATCTTGTCCCCAGAATTCTTGGGGCCACCATCCAGCCACTTGGACTTGAGCAAGATGAAGAGTGACTCAGTGAAGTCCTCGATCCTCTTCTCCACCACCCTGCAGTACTCTTAGATTGAAGGCAACGTCGGTGCGTGTCTGCTCGGCTACCTCCCCATGCTGCACAAAGACAAAAAGCTGAGAGTCATTAAGCGATGTGCCATACAGCTCCTCTGCATGTGGAGCTTCTCGAAGGCCTTGGCAGAGAGACATTCGGTAATGGTGACAAGGCCCACGACCTTGGGGTGTTTCTGGAAGATGCTCCACCGATTCTCGGGCACATAGCGGTGCCTGTAGTGGATACAGAGTGTCCACTGGGAGCCACAAGGGCTGATATGGCTAACCGAGGTGAGTAGCTGATAGATGCAAAAGAAATTCTCCTCTGAGATGATCTCTATGGATTGGACCACAACGGGACGAGTCTGGTGGTCCTCAGCACACTGCACGTAGTCAGGGATGCTCATGTTGCAGGCCCTGCCGAGAGGGGAGAGGAGATCGAGGTACATTCTCTGCTGTGTGCTACGGGCCCATCTGGGTTGCGGTGACCTGGTGTGTACCAGCCAGAAGACAAGGGAAGCCAAAGCAAATCCGGGGGTACAGTTTGTCCTCATAGTCTGCACATGGCTACTGTAGCTCGGATCACATTACCCAGCTTTTGGTCTAGGCTTCCTGCCTCTGCAGAGAAAGGTCATTTCTTATTTTCTATTTCCAAGCACCTAGCAAGGCCCTGATGCAAAGTCACTGCTCAAAAATGCTGAATAAAGAAATGAACAAAGGAAATGCTTCCCCAACCCCCTTCAGCAGAATATAAAGAGAAGGACCACAGTAGGATCAAAAGATCTGGATTCCTATTCAATTTATTTGAACTCCTAAGCTTCATAATAATGGATAAGAAAACTTGCCTTGGGGTAGAGGGCACTGTTCATTGGTGGAGCACATGCTTAGCATGTACGAGGTCCTGGGTTCAAACCCCAGTACCTCATTTTAAAAAATCAAACAAATAAATACACCTAATTTCCCTCCTGAAAAAGTATTTTTTAATTCAAAAGTCAAAAAACACCTTGCAATTGACACAACATTGTAAACTTGACTATACTTCAATTAAAAATAAAAGCCTTGCCTTA
Organism: Vicugna pacos; assembly: GCF_048564905.1. NCBI lineage: Eukaryota > Metazoa > Chordata > Mammalia > Artiodactyla > Camelidae > Vicugna > Vicugna pacos. The sequence goes on from NW_027328783.1 coordinate 4,092,259, forward strand.
CAAGAATATATCTGGATTACGGATGTTTGAAAATGTAAAATGCATAGGGTACCACCTGCATAAAAGGAGGTGACTGTACACATGTTCTATCCCTCCTTTATGAGTTATACTTCCTTTGGGGGGGTTATAACCTCTCAGAGCTAATTTTCTCAGATTAAAAAATATAAACATTACCTGATTCTCAGTACAGCTGAAGAATCAGATAACTCTATGAAATCATCTGACCCACAGAGTTTACTCAATAAATGTTTGTTGAATGAATGAATAAACAAGCAAAGTGAATGCTGCTCCCTGCCACAAACCATCATAATGGTACTGCCTGGAAATCCCAAGCCCACGTTCACCCGACTCTGCATTAACAATGTGGGTGACCTGGACAGGCCTGCGTGCTTCACGAAGCCCCAGTTTAATCGTGAATAGAAATAAGGGCAATAACACAAACCTCAAATTGTTAGTGAGTCAGTAATGAATTGTACCCCAACACTGCAAGATGGAACCATTAAGAAAACTGGGCAAAGGGTCCATAGGCCCTCTCCATATAATCTCTTACTACCACATGGGAATCTACATTACATCTCAAAATTAAAAGTCTAATATTTTAAAGAGGTTATCGAGGTTAGGTGAGCTCACTGTCTCAAATAAGGAACACACAGTACAAATAGGACAATGCCCAGCCCATGAGATACACTCAGTTAACATTCCCACTGAGCCCACTAGTCCCTCCAACTTCAGAGCAAGAGGATGGGTCCTCGTGGCAACAGGCCACAGCACCTGAAGCTAACAAAGCTAATGGTGTCCACTTAAAAGAGCCCCTGTCACCACCCTTGTTCTAATTTTCTATTTGTAATTTTTTTCTTTTCATTAAATTGGAACTCCAAATTGCATAGAATTCTTACCAGATATCATGATGGCAGCCCTTCAAAACCTGACCACAGAGATCATGATGGCAGCCCTTCTTGGTGAAACAATAAAATGAAAAGCCATTTCCACAAGACCTCTGTGTAAATCTACTAGGGAACTTCATCCTGGACTGAGGAAGAGGACTGGGGAGTAGGGGGTAAACTGGGACACGGAGAAATATGGGCCACCTGTCCCACAATGGACTTTAGACTCACCCTCACCCTCCAGGAACGTCTAAATACACACAGACAGAGTGCTATGGACAAGAATTTTTTTTAAACAAATCCCTGAATCCCTAGCAGATCTTGTTTCTACCGAGACACAAATGTCTTATTTGTATAATGTTTCACAGAAGCCTTAAAATATTATCACCCCAACTTGACACATCAAGAAACTGAGGTAGAGAAGTTTATCACATTCTACAAGATTAGAGAGAGGCCACGTCAGACACCGTATTTAAATCCAAGTCCCTGCTCCGTTGCTCACACTAGAAAGTGTCACATACTGCCTCTTTCCTGCCCTCTCCCTGCAATAAATCTCTGAAGAGTCTTTTCTGTGTCACCTGCAATCAAAATCACATCAATTTTTCACAAAGAGCTATGTCACTCCTTGGAGGACATACCAAAATCTAAAGGGTTGGGTTGAGAGGAGATATTTGCATTTTCTGTTTCTCAAAGGAAACATGGCTTTAAAAGAAACTGAAAAGTATTTATCTAGTCCAAGCGCTCATTGTGCACAGAAAGAAACGGAGGCTCAGAGGAGAAGAGGAAAGGGCGTTATTAACAAATATTGCCTCAGCGCAGCACTAAGCCAGCCCTGGGCACTTCTGGGGGAGGATCTGGAAGGCCCAGGAGAATGAGTGTTAGAAAATAGAAAGAGAAGAAGAATATAAGGTCCCGTCTCTACACCACCATACCATGAATTTCCACCAAATTACCCAGTATGGGTGCAGCCAATAGTAAGGTTGTCTAAACAGGTTATTGAAACCTGGAATTCTCAACCATAGTGGAAATTCCAGCATTTACTGTGCTTTTTTCCCAGTTCAATCATCAATTCAGTGGGCATTCTGTACCAGGGACTACACGAGACCTGGAGTTCTCCCAAATACAGATCTCTATTACCACGTGTGCAAACCACATAAAGGCCACCAGAAGAAAAGCGCCCACAGATAAGATGGAATTACTGAAACTGAAAGCAGCCAAAGAGCATATATTACTAGGAAAAATGGTGCTCCTATAAATGGACTCATGGACATAGAAAGCAAACTGTATTTAGCAGGCAGGAAAGGAGGGATTAACAGATACAAATTAGTAAATATAAAATAAATGACAAGGACCTGCTATATAACACAGGGAACTATATTCAATTTCTTGTAATGAGTTATACTAAAAACAATCTAAAACATATGTATATACATATGCATATGTTTATAACTGAATCTCTGCTGTACACCTGAAACTAACATTGTAAATTGACTACACTTAAATAAAAAATAATTTAAAAAATAAGTAAAAATAAAAGCAACGCCATTAAGAAAAAATAAAAGAACACTCTAATCCCCTTAGCTGTAGGTGGTGGAGAATTCTGGTTGCAAACACCAAGTCCACTGGATCCCTCCAGCAATGGCTGTCACTCTTTCTGACCATCAGAGAGTCACTTGCTTCACTGAGGTTACTTTTCTCCTCTGTGAAAGGCTACAGCTGCAACTAACGATGTATAGAATCTCATCATTCACAAGCCCAACAAGTAGTGAGGACTTCCCATGGGCCAGGCTCTGGACAAAGGAAAATATAGGGTCCGAAATATATTCATGGGTAGAAGAAGTTTGTGCCATAAAGACGTTAATTCTTCCTGTTTTGATAGACAGATTCATTGCAATTCTGATTAGAATTCCTACCAGATTTTTCTTGGAATGTAACAAGTGAATTTATGGTCAAGATTAGCCAAGAAATTTCTTTAGAACCACCACTGGGGAGGGGTGGATAGGTCATTAATTTCCACTGCTCTTTCTGAAGTGATAAAAACGTTCTGGAATAATAATGGTTGCACAACTGTGAATATGCTAAAAGCTGCTGAATTTTACCATTTAAATGGATGGAATTCATGGTGTGTGAACTATATCACAATAACGCTGTTATATGAAAAAATATTTCTTGACAAATATTTTTCTTTTTATACCACTAGTCTGTCCCACAATTTAAGAAAAACAAAAAACCAATACAAACCAAACTGTGCCAGGAGTTCTTTAGGACTGCAATATCCCTGGGTCTCCAAGGCCTCTGGTGATGCTGTTCCTGTTAACACACACTAGCTGGGCTGGGCTAGCTAGGGACTGTAACTATCTTTTTAAAATTGACTGTCACAAGTTTCACCCTTGGAGAGGGAAGGAAGGAGGATATCACAGCTTCATGCCTTCAGCTCATTTTTAACAGAACCAAGCCCTGCTTTCACCACTGTTAATCCCTCTCACTATAAAAACACGTGACATCAACAAGCACCGCCATCATAACACCTGAAAGTGTTCAAGATACTTACCTGCGGCAGAAACACTGAGGGAGGAGACAGAAGCTTGCTCAGCACTGATGCTCCCTTTTCCCGACTCCACCAGGTGAAGCTGGGCGCTACAGCCAGAGGCTCTCAGTCCGGGGAGCAGCACACACGCCACTGAGCTGGTCCTGAGGGAGGGTGAAAGGGAAAGGAGGGCAGCCCCGGGGGGGAGGGAAAGGGGGGGTGCGGGCTGCAGCCCCGCTCGGAGGCCAGCCCCAGCACCAGCATAAGCCGCCCGCTCCCGTCCAGGTCCGCAGACCACGCCCGCCCGGGAAACAGCCCGCCCATTGGTGGGGACGGGCAGGCGGCCGAGGAGAGGAAGCCCGGGAGGAGAGGACTCGCGGGCGGGAGAGGGGAAGGGGACGCCAGCCGTGGACTGAGGGGATCCCGGCTGCGTGAGAGGTGGCAGGCGCACACCTGGACCTGGACAGCTGTGGCCGAGGCGCCGGGGCAGGTGGTGCTGTCAGAAGGGTCTGGCCAGAGAAATTCAGCTGAACACGGGCTGACTGGCGCCCTTGGGGGCTGTGAAAGGCGGATCACCCTCCCGAAGCCGCCTGAACCCTTTCCCGGGAGCCCCCCACCTTGCACTTCCACAGCCAGAAGCCCCGGCCCCAGGCAGGAACCAAAGGCCTAACGGGCGACAGAGTTGAGAAGCATTTGGGGCCAATCCCCGGCTCGGACATGGAGCTTCGAACCAGCGGACCAACAGGCACCGACAGCGCATGCGCAGGAGGGACAAGGATCCTCTCTGGATTCTGCGAGAGAAGGTGGGACAGCGAGGGAGGGAGAAGATGGGAGCGGGTGGAGAAGAGGGGAAAAGTGGAGGGATACAGATGGACAGGAAGAGCAGAGAAGGGATGGGTCTGGATAGGGGAGTGTCGTAGCGGAGTTGGAGAGAAAAAGCTTTACCTCTAGGGCACCCTGAGATGGCAGACCTACCTCTGTACCCTTCTGTAACCGTTCAAGTCCCGCAGCTCATGTTTTACCTCCCTGATCCAGCCCTCCATCAGATGCTTCTGCAGAAACACTACGGGGATCACACCCGTTGCCCCCATGCGGAGCTGGGTTTTCTGTTGCTCTGAGAACCAAGCACCCGCAGGTGTTGTCGCTCAGAACTTCCTTGGGATGAGTACATATTCCCCTTTTACACGCTGGGAAACAGGCAGGAAGGATCACTGCCTTAGCTCCACTGTCCCAGGTGTTGGGCTGGCGGGGAGTGGTGTGGTACAAGATCAGAGCCCCAGACAGAGCAGACTGCCTGAGTGTTGGTGCATAGTCCCCATCCCTCCTGGGTAAACCATACCCCAACCTAGTGGAAACATCAAGGGCTCACAGTGGTTTCCTGGGGGTGGGAGAGCAGTCCTCATGTGAAGGAAAAGTCCAGCTGGGCTAACAAGCTAAGTCACAAATCTAAGTGTGATAACTGTCGGTTTACTGATCTAAGTTCTGCTGGGCTATCTCGTAAATCTGAAGTTTAGTGTCAGTTTATTGGGCTAACAACCTAACTCGTAATTCCAAGCTCAAAAAGTGTCAGTAATGTGAAGTATTACAAATTGATAAGCTCCAGTGTACTGATTCCTTGCATTTTGTTCTTTGAGTTTTATTGGCTAATATCCCCTTACTTGTATTGAAGTCTTTAAAACCTCATGTGCACGTCTTGGAGGTGCTCAGAACTTCGGAGCAGAAGCCCCTCTGAGCCCGCCGGCATAATAATTCTGAGTACTCCAGCACTCCGATTGGTGCTTGTTTCTTGGCTGGCCTGTTTCCATAACACTCAGCTCCAGTGCCCTGCTTTCTAGGTAGATAGGAGTGTTACCAAGTCCAAATTCATTCTCCTCAGTGCAGGACAGGCCAATAAGTTTGGAAACCAGATGTTGGGGCTTGGAATAGCAAGTTTCTGTAGACCTAGTTGGCAAACTAATGTTCTGGAAAACCATCTCCCCAAGTCACAATTCAGGCTCTTTTCCTACGCGCTTCGTTGTTGCAAACTTCTTAGTGTAGGAATTCCTTCTTGTTAGAATCCTTTGTTCTTACAGCTATCTGCGTGGGTCAGATCCCTGTAAACCTCCAACAAAAGAAACGTTATTTTCTATTCTGCAATTTGCTATCTTTTAATGAATGAAAAAGTGTTAAATATCCTTAAAGGTCAGAGCTTCAGAATAAGCTCTCCTGTGTATTTCAGGCTCTAGGCAACAATTTTTTACAAGCAAGATGAAGCCTAGGAGACAGAGCATAGGGTTAAATTCAAAGGAACAGATCTAATATGGAGTCAGATTTGTTCTGTTCTATTACCCGGGCAGAAGCCACTTGAGGATTTAAATCTCTTTAAGTTAAAAATAACTAAAATTTTAAAGGAATTTACATACATAGGTGGGAATGTGCAAAGCATATCTGGAAAAGCACCCAAAAGATAGTAAACAGTGGCATCTCCAGACAGGGCTGAAAGAACAGAGGATGAGGGAAAACTTCTTTCACTTGTGTATTTTTGTGCTCTGTTTGAGTTTTTTTTTTTAACCATTTGCTTGCATTTCTTTTTCAGTTAAAATAATGTGTAATGGAGCAAAGGAGTAACTAGCTTAGCAAATACAGCAGCCATGGAATCACTAAGTCATCACTTTTGATTTAAGCCAGAAAGAATTTATTGACTCTCTCCAATGTGCTCAGTCCTGTTTTAAGACTTCTTTTATTATAATAATAATAATAATAATTATAATTATAATAATAATAATAATTATTATTATTATTATTATACTATTATTATTTCTAGTACTATTACTATTACTATTATTACTATTATTTTATGAAATAATAACATGGTATACCTCACCCCTGCCCATGGCTGGTGGAAAACCAACTGAGTTTTTCTTGTGTTGTTTTCCAAGGAGTAGAGATGAGTTTATAAACAGAACACATCTTCAGGGCAAAACAGGCAGTGTGCATTACCAGCAGGCCAGACAGCAATGAAGGGTTTTCAATTGAGGCGCAAAGAAGCTGAGAGAGAAAGCCTCCAGGACACTACAAAAAGCTGCCCAAACTGCCGTCTCCATGGTACTACTGAAATAGGAAAGAACAAATCTGACTCCACATTTGATCTGTTTCTTTGACTTTAACAAAGCCAAGTTAATATGCTCCGGTCTTTTCATGGGTTATGATGTCACAGAGGAAACGGACAGGTCAACAAGGAACCACTCTGCCGTGATCACGGAGCCGGGGAAAGGGATGGGTTGCAAGATGTATGAAGCACCCGCAACTGTGCCCGTGCTTCTAGGCAGGTATCCAAAATCGCCTCGACAAGGTGTCAAACATTTGTGCCCACGTCCTCATCAACAGACATGTATTAAAGACAAATGGAAACATATAAAAGGCCAATACCCTTGCTGGGTACACCGTCCAAAGAACAAAGTCTCAGTTTGACAACTGGCCATCTCGGTTCCATGGGATTCATTCTTGGAGAACCTTAAAAACCACTCTTCTGTCCTCAAGAATTGTTGCATATTTGTCCTATCTTTGGCTCAGGGATGCAGCACGTTCAAGTGAACTTTAATGTCTGCACAGATTTGACTGTCTTTCTCCAGGTTCATTTGTCCATTCCAATGAGGCCTGAGCTATGTCCATCCTCCGTAAGATCTATTCCCTCCAGTGACAGTTCATTGAGCCTGCAATTAAAAGCCAAGTGAACAAGACTGTCCTCAGCTAAAAATTTCACCCACCCTTCACTGTTTTCTTAATCTCCTCTCCTGGCTAATTGCAACAGACTAACACCTCCCTCCACCAAGATTACCAACTATGTCATTTTGTCTCCCCAAAGAGAAAGTAAGGTCCATAATAGAGGAGACAACTACATAGTCACCTCTGAATTCGTAGCATATAGAAATGTTAATAAATAGATCTATGATTATGGCTTCTTTCCTTTAAAACCTTTCTGGTTATTTGAATGAGACCTTGGAAGGGAGGTGTTTGCTGTCCAGTATCTTGATCCACAAGACTCTGGAGGCCTTTTTCAGAATGGCTGTTCACTGATTCATTCAAAACACAACTTATCAATCAAGGAGTATCTGTGCTTTTCTGCCAGGTATTTGTGGTCACTCTAATGCCAGAACAACTTTAAATTATATCCTTACTTTGGATTTTTTATTTTTCCCCTCTTCCAACAAAATTGACTTTCCTTAATTTCTTGCCTTGAGGAATTTTTTTTTTTCCTATTTCACCCTTTAGTAAACCAAGATCCTCAGGATGGGCTTGGCCCATAATATGATCCCCCATCCAACTCCTAGTGTGAGAGGCCTGGGGCTCACATCCTGCCCTCCTGTCAAGGCAACTGAAAATCAGTTCAGGATCAAACCAGCACCCCAGGGATTCTAAGGCTCGCATATCTCCCAGAAACCCTGCTTTCTCATTTGTCTTGGCTTCTGAGAATTTTCCCTCACTTTCTTGACAATTAGTTGTGCAGCTTGAAAGATGAGGAAGGAAGGTTTTATTTCTTAATCAGCATTTTAAGGAACTTGTGTAATGAAAGTTTTCACGAGTTTTTGAACCCTCCATTGCCGAGAAAGAAAACACACTAGACATTTTCTAAATTTAGCTCCCATGTGCATTTTTTCTTTGTTTTTGTTTTCTTAACTGTTAACAGACATTTTTTAATTAAAAAAAAATAAGGCCCCAAAAAGGATAGAACACTGAAGGGGCAATCAAAATTAAAGGGCAAAGACAGAAAAATGATAACTACTCTACAAAGTTAATATAATACATACACTATATATCAGATCAGCAATTCTCAGTAACAGCTAATTGAAACATGACCATGAGGTAAAATTTCTCTCCTGTCAGGACATGGCCAACAGAAAATACAATTAAACCAACAAACTAATATCCTAAGTCTGGCGAGGTACAGAAGGCTACAAGCTAAATGTGTCTTCTTCTCTAAAAGAGGAAGACACACCAGCTCTTTTCTGTGGAGCCTGAGCCCACGGGAGGACGGTGAAGTGAGCTCTGTAAGTACCCAATTAGCAAAGTGAGTGATGAATAAATAGACGTGAGCTTTGATGACAGAGGTGATACTACTATTCATTTGTCCTGTAAAGTATGACTTCCGTTCAGTGATCAATACTTCGGTGTCCTCAGGAGATGACATTATTCGAAAATGCACAACCTGGGCGCAGACCTCCACTTTCAGCTCGTGACACTGCACTTAGATGTCACAAGGGCACCTCCAACTCCACCTGCAAAGAGCTGACTTCACGGTGCTCCTCCAATAGCCGTCCTGCCCAGGGCCTCTGGTCGGGGGCTAAGTTCTCCGTGCCTCTCCCAACTCAGACCCATCACTCACAGATGTGAATGGACCCCTCCTTCAGGGCCCAGATATCCTCAGACACCGAGTCCCACCACCCACACCTGACCTACCAGATACTCACTGGCACTCACTCAGCACTGACTCTGTGCTGGGACCATGCTGCACACTGCAAACGTTATCTCACTGGATCTCCACAACAGTCCTGGGAATTGGGTACATCGCTGCTTCAATTGATTAGATAAATTGTTTCACTTCCTTGAGTGCGTCATTCAAACTGACACGGCTACTGAGCCACAAGCCTGGGCCTGAAAACCACTTGAAAATTGAACACTGCTACACCTCGCAGCCACCCTACTCTGACTCATCACATCACCTCCTGCCAAGCCTTCTAAATGTTTCCAAGCATTCTACAAGACAAAAGTGAACTACGAGAGCACCCCACTCTCCAACATAAAATCTGTCAATGATGGTCCGCTGCCCTTAGGAGAAAGCCCCACCAGGCCTGAGCACAGCCCAACGGCCCAGCATCCGCGTTCCCTGCGCGGCCACGCCGCCTCACCCAGTACGCAGCTCTACACGTGCCTTCTCTAGGACAGGGATGCAGACTCCGCACAACCCAGGGCTTGTCTCACTTGAACAATGATCACCTTCTTCAGTGTTCATCTTCTTCTTTGCTGACCCTCAGAAAAATGTTTTCTCATGATGAATCAATATCTTTTTCCTTATAACTTCCCATCATTGATAATGAGCTCCCCCGAAAGAGAGAAGACCTAATTGTCAGTCTCCTTATCTGTAAAGTGAGATTAACAAGGAAATATGTGAGGTTTTATGAGAAATAATATTCATGTGAGGCTGAGGGACAATTCCATCATACAATAAGCACTCAATATGTGCTTAATTAATATTAATAAAAATATATTGCATTCCAGCAACCTTCAATCAATTTTTAATGACTTTGTCCAACAGACTACTGACAAACTGTTGGACGAACCACTTTGAGCAGATCAGCACAAGCGTACTGGGATAGGTAAGCGCTGACTCCAGTTGCAGCTGCAGCCACCCAGCACTATGGGGTAGGGGCAGTTTGCTCAAGCTCTTACATGTTGCTTGAGCATTTAGTTGTCGTTATTGATTAAAGACAGGTGGGGGTTCTTTAGTCAAAGCACCTGAAACATAAATCTTCAAAGATTGATGCAAATTAGGTTTCAAGAACAACACTCTCACTAGAAATTATTTGAAAATCATAGTCTTAGCTACTCCGCACATCAAAAGGGCATGTTCTTAATGTATCTGACTAAATACACCGAAAGGGTTGTTTAAAAGAAATTACGATGAAGCCATCCTGAATAAGCTCCAGTATCATCTGCACAAAGCCCCACCCAAGGGTCTCATTTCACATTTCCACATAGGTGTTCAGGTAGCTTAACTTGGGTCTTGGTTTCTTATAACACGGGGTGGGGAATTGTTGTGGATAGATTTAAGTAGCAAATATATAACTAGGGTAATTGCTGTTAAGGAATTCTAGAAATAAGAAGATTGATATATAGTCCCACCCATAAGAAACTCAGCATTTCCAATTACAGCAGCATTAAAAATAAAATGAGAGATACATTTAACAAAAATTTACAAGATTTGTACATTGAACTTTTTGAAGTATCACCAAAATAAATTTTAAAAGATCTACATATATGGAAGACATCCCATTTCCATGGAATGATAGACAGTATTATTAAAAATATTAAGACTCCTCAAAATGATCTACATATACAGTGGAATCCCTATCAAAATTCCAGCTGACTTCTTTGCAAAGATTGAAAAACTGATCCCAAAATTAATATGGACGTGCAAGGGGCCCAGGATAGCCAAAACAACCTTGCAAAAGAAGAGTAAAGTTGGAGGACTCACTTTAAAAGGTACTAAAATGCTATAGTAATAAGTCAGTATGTTGCTGGCATAAGTTTGGATAAATAAATCTATGAGACACAATAAAAACCCACGGGGAAAAACTTACATTTACAGACAGTTTTCCACTACGGGGCCAAAAACACCCCATTGAAAGAATAGTCTATTCAACAAATTGTGCAGGGACAGCTGGGTGTCTGCAGGCAAAAGAATCAATCTGGAATCTGAACACCCATATTTTATATAAGAAATAAAAATTAAAACAAAGTAGATCACAGACAGAAATGTAAAAATTAAACCTATAAACTTTCTAAAAGAAGACACAGTATAAATCTTTGTGGTCCTAGGATAGGCTTTGGTTTCCTGGATACAATACCAAGAGCACAAGTGATAGAAGGAAAAAGCAGATAAACTGGACTTCATCAAAATTAAAACCCTTTTCTTACAAAGGACATCATCAAGAAAGTGAAATGACAGGGGAAATGGGTATCTCAAGTCAGAGAGTGCTTGCTTAGCAAGAAAAATAAAATAAATCATTACATCTAACTACCTCCCCTGTAAAGAAATTGTTTTAATGTTTAAAAAAATATAGTGAAAGACAATGTGCAGAATAGAAGAACAATTTTGCAAAACATGTATCTAATAAGAGAGTAGCATCCAGGATATATAACGAATTCTTACAACTGAACAATACAATAAAACAGACCCAATTTTTAAATTTACCACGAATTTAGATACATATACAAATGGCCAATAAGCATATGAAAAGATGCTCAACATCACTAGACAAATCAAAATCAAAATGAGATCTCATTTTACACCCACTAGGATGGTTATTACCAAATCACGGACAATAACAAATGTCGTTCAGGAGGCAGAGAAACCTCATATGCGGCCAGGGGAAAGGGACAATTGTGCAACTTCTTTGGAGAAGCCTGGTATTTCCTCAAAAGCTTAGAGTTATATGGCTCAGCAATTCCACTCCTATATGTAGAGTCATCCCTCAATACCCTTGGGGGGTTGGTTTCAGGAACCCCACACCCTAGATACCATAATCCAAGGATGTTCGAGTCCCTTTACAATCAGCCATCTGGATCCATGTAGTGGAAACTACAGATATGGAGGGCCAACTGTACAGCCAACAGAATGAAAACATATTCTCATAAAAATTTCACATCAATATTCATAGCAGTATCATTCAGAGTAGCCAAAAGTTACTAACAATATCCATCCATCAATGAACGGATAAACACACTTACCAAGAATAGGCCCACAAACTTTGGTCATTGAAACTTTGACAAAGGAGGTGAGAACATGCAATGGAGTAAAGACAGCCTCTTCAGCAAATGGTGCAGGGAAAACTGCACAGCTGCATGTAAATCAATGAAGTTAGACTACTCCCTCACAGCATACACAAAAATGAATTCAAAATGTGTTAAAGAATTAAACATATAGACAAGACACTATAAACCTCTTAGAAGCAACCATAGGCAAAACATGTGACATACATCTCAGCAATGTTTTCCTAGAGCAGTCTACTCAAGCAATAGAAAAACAACCAAAAATATACAAGAGGGATCTAATTAAACTTACAAACTTTTGCACAGCTAAGGAAACAGTAAGCAAAACAAAAAGACAACCAACCTATGGAATGGGAGAAAATATTTGCAATAAATGAAACTGTTAGGGGCTTAATTCCCAGAATATGTAAACAGCTTTTACACTTAATAAGAAAGAAAAACAAACAATTCACTTCAAAAAATGGCAGAAGTCCTAAAGAAACATTTCTCCAATGAAGACGCACAAATGGCCAGTAGGCACATGAAAAAATGTTCAATATCATTATCAGAGAAATGCAAATCAAAACTGCAATCAAATATCACCTCTCACCAGTCAGAATAGCCATCATTGAGAAGTTCACAGACAATAAATACTGGAGAGGCTGCGGAGAATTGGGAACCCTCCTACACTGTGGTGGGAATGCAGTTTGGTGGAGCCATTGTGGAAAAATGTATAGAGGTTCATCAAAAGACAAAACCTTGACCTCCCAGATGACCCAGCAATCCCACTCCTGGGCATATATCCAGAAGGAACCCTAATTAAAAAAGACACCTACACCCCAATGTTCACAGCAGCACTATTTACAATAGCAAGACATGGAAACAACTGAAATGTCCACTGACAGATGGCTGGATAAAGAGGTTGTAGCATATTTGTTCAATAGACTACTATTCAGCCATAAAATAATAATAAAATAATGCCATTTGCAGCAACATCAATGGACATGGAGAATGTCATTCTAAGTGAAGTAAGCCAGAAAGAGAAAGGAAAATACCACATGAGATTGCTGACATGTGGAATCTAAAAAAAAAAAAAAAGAAAGAAACAAAAAAATAAACTTATCTACAGAACAGAAACAGACACAGAGTCACAGAAAACAAACTGTGGTTACCAGAGGGGGGAGGGTGTGGGAAGGAATAAATTGGGAGTTCAAGATTTGCAGTTACTGAGTATGTAAAGAATAAACAGCAAGTTTATACTGTATAGCACAGGAGAATATATTTAATATCTTATAGTAACTTATGTTTAAAAACAGTATGAAAATGAATGCAGGTATGTTCCTTTTTAACTGAAGTCTTGTGCTGTAGACAAGAAACTGACACAACATTATAAACTGACTAGACTTCAATGAAAATATTTTTAAATAGACTAAAACCAAAAAAAATGGAAAAGGATATTATCAAACAAAAAGAATAAAGTACTGATTCAGGCTACAATATGGATGAACCTTAAAATTTTATGCTAAAATAAGCCAGACACAGAAAGCCAAATAGTGCCCTATAAGGTGAACTGTATCTAAGAGTTTATTGTACTACTGTAAATTTTCCAGAGGTTTGAAATCTATCAATATCAAAATAAAATGTATTATGCATTAAAAACGCTTCCTCACAGGAGGGCTTTGATTATTAAATGCAGAAACGCATATAAAGCTCTTGGAAAAACAATTTGCACGTCCACACACAGTCACTGCTGTCACTGCCACTCAGAGGGTGGTGACAGCGCTGATGAGAGCTGCCTCCACTCGCTCCCCTGCAGAAAGGAGTGAAGGCCTGAGCTCTGCCAGGCAGGGTGAGCGTGAACCTGAGTCATACACAGCCACGTTCCAGACTCTGCGTTACCCAACTTTCTTATACAAACTGCAACATGTAATGTAAACACGCTAGAGGGATGTATCTTACAACACAGGGAATACAGACAATGTTTTACAGTAACTATAAATGGAGCATCTATTGTACACCTGAAACTAATATCATATTTTAAATCAGCTATATTTTTATGAAAAATTAAAAAATATTTTTAAAATGCTATCACTTTAATATTCAATTCGGTTTTTAAGTTACTACTAAACAGCTCGGAATGTATAAAAGCATTTAATTGTGCTGTTTGCTTACATATTTATTTACATTCAGCCTCTTGCTAAAAGAGAATTTAAACAATTCTGTTAAACACAGCTTAACAACCATAACAACAAAAATGCAAAACGGAGAGTGAAGAGAAAATGGAGATTCAATACTTAAATGAAACCAGGGGGAGGTAAACTCATAAAAATGGATTCCATGAAGTCAGGGCAAGTGTTAAAGGCCGACTACAAATTCAGCTGTAAGATTCTTGGCAGCTAAAGCAAAAAGAAAATGATGAAGGGGCGGGTGGTAGAGCATGTGATTAGCGTGCACGGGGTCCTGGGTTCAAGCCCCAGGGCCTCCACTAACAGATAAATACATCTAATTACCTCCCCCCCAAAAAAACCCCAAAGAAAAGATAAAGAGAAATTTCTTTCCCAAAAAACCCTGATATTAAATTTGGGTTAAATACTTAAAAAAAGATAAAAAGAAAAATAAAAAATATAAGTGACACTGTGAAGGAAAACCCCAGCTGGGCTAACAAGCTAAGTCACAAATCTAAGTGTGATAAGTGTAGGTTTACTGATCTAAGTTTTGCTGAGCTACCTGGTAAACCTGAAGTTTAGTGTCAGTTTAATGGGCTAATAAGCTAACACGTAAATCCAAGGACAACAATTGTCAGTAACGGGATCTGTTCCAAATTGATAAGCTTCAGTGTACTGATTCCTTGCTTTTTGTTGTTTGAGCCTTATTGGCTAATAGCCCCATACTTGTAATTAACCCTATAAAACCTCATGTGCACGTCTTGGAGGTGCTCAGAGCTTTGGAAATGAAGCCCCTCTGAGCGTGCCAGCGAAATAAATCTCAGTACTACAACCTTGTGAGTTATACTTGTTTCTTGGCTTGCCTGTTGTTTCTATAACAACACAAGCGATAATGCCCGTGAGATAAATCTGCGGAGGTTGCTGTCAGGTCCCCATGTCTCACGTAGGAAAATCTGAAACATTTTTCTTACCTTTCAGGGTCATCATAAGCCCACCTCACACCTCCCACCTTTAAATGCAGGAGCACAGGTAGGGCCCGACCTTTGCTGTCTCTGTGTCATCACAGTGAGACAGGATGGAAGGGGGAAGAGCACAGCCATTCAAGGAAGGCCACAGCAATTAACATCAAAATGTTAAAGGATTCAAACCCCAATAGGCCTTGAGGCTCAGGATGAAGAGATTTAACTTCTAGCAGATCTTGAGCTTCAGTAAACATCCATTGTAATAGTAACTTGGTGAATAACATGCCCCAGGCAACATGGCAGTCCCAATGCTAGCCACAAAAGGTCAAAGGGTGGGAAATGGCCAACTCCCTGGGAATCCTAGCCCCTTGCCCTAAGGCTGGTCCTTCTACTTCTTAGCATATGAAACCACCAAGCCCAAGAAAACAAGCAACACAGCGCCACCTCGCGGTCACCACTCTCTCTCCCTCTTTGGGGAAGGCCCACAATGTGTGGAGTGTGTACCTACTTCTAATATGAGCATCAAACCCCCACACATCGTGAAGTTTCTCTTGCCTATCAATGTATCTCTCTGAACAAATCTACCTTTACTCAACACTGGCTTGCTCTTGAATTCTTTACTGCATGAAGTTAAGGAACAAAATCTGGTGGGGCACATCCCAGGGGCTCAATGAAAGCCTGGGACACAGCCCTTCTCACGCCCAACGTTTTTTATTCTTGTATCAACAGGACTGGGCTGTGAAGGGAGGTCTGAGGCCACAGCTAAGGGACAGAAGCAGCCTCCAGGGCTCCAATTGGTGGGCAGTCTCTCCCCCAGCATGGGTCTTGGGGTCTGCCCGGTTCTCTGTGTTTCTCTGTTGTGCTGACTCCCCAGACATACAGCGTACTCCTAGGCTTGTCCCCACAAAACCCTTCTCTCCAAAATACAAGCACATCATGTCACAATCCTCTTGTTCAACAAGGAAATGTTCAGCCCACTTTTTTCCTCCCCAATAAAGTACCCAACTGTCCTCGCTCCCATCACACCACTATTTTCTTTGTGAGAACTCTGCACTCGCCACACCCCATCCTGAACACAGGTGCCTTACTGGCTGTGATTGAGATGTTTCTTTCTCACACAGCAAGTGTCCTTTCACTTTCCCCTTGTTACCTTAAAAAAGCATTTCCTGAGTCACTCACCCCTCTGATTCTGAACTAACAAAGTGCTGAGTTTGCAGTCACTATATGCATACATCCCAGTTTTGGCTAGGTTTCCATCACAAGATCTTCATTAAGGAGCTGCATCAAGAAGTTTAAAGAGGCTATTCTTACATCTGAGTGGAGGAGCCTGCAAAAAAGTTGAATGGCTTTGAAGAGAGAGTTAACCAGGGACAAAGAAGTTGCAGGTCCTAGTCAAAAGTGTCATGAGGCAAAATGTTCTCCCAAGACTCAGTGTGGCTTATGAACACGGAGTCGGCGGGGAGGAGGTGACAGGCAGTGAGTAGGGTGAGTGATACGGGTTATGCTCCCCCAGCTGGGGAAGAAAAGGTTTTTTCCAGTTTTCCAAACAATTTCTTACTACCTTTTTCTATTATTGTCACATACTATTTCCAAAGAATTAAGCATATCAATGTCAGTCATTTGGGCCACTTGGGAGAAGCTACACGATGCCATTCACAGGGCTGGGACATGACAGCCACACCAGTCTAGATTGAAAGAACAGTCGGGGTATTTGCAAGGTAATCACGGGCATGTAGCAAACTCCCCAGCTTCAATGACCTCATCTCAAACTGGGGTCAATAAAACTACCAAGCAAAGTGCGTGATGATTATGGCCAACATCTGTTTATTAGTTAAGAGCCCGAGACAACTGTCGCTTAATGGGGAATGAGTAAGATCAACGAGGCCCTGTCTACCTGGCCACACGCGCCCTGCCTTCCTGCCTTGGTGCAGCAGCAGAACTTGTTTAGCTGAGATGAACACCCCCAGAGCAGCACAGACGGGAAAGCTCCCAGCTCTGCACGGCAAGACATGTTCCTTTCCTTCTCAGAGCTCATCACAATTTGCTGTCGTCTGTTTTTATGTTTATCCCTTTTGTAACTGTCTCTCCTTCGGAGTTTTTGCTCAAGCAGCACAGGGCCAGATGTGTCTTGCGGCCTGCCGGATATTCTGGGCAGGGAAACAGCCGACTCCATATCTGGCTCTGGTGCTGAACAGAGAGGGCAGAAGGCCCAGGGGCCCATGCTGAACCGAGGCCTCTGCACCCAAAATTATGGTCTGACTTTGGGCAAATTATACAGTCTTTTTACCATGAGATTCCTCATCTGTCCATGAAAATAACTGTCCATGGCACATAGAATTACAAGGATTATAGGAAATCACCAAATTCATAACCTAGCCAAGGGGCTGCAAGTGCATCCTCAACAGACAAATGCTGCCTTTACGGCTCTGACACATGCTAAGCGGGGCGGCCCCACACAGTGAACACTGCTAAGTGCCAGTGGGTTAAGTGCTTCATGTGTGCTATAATACTCTTCAGATCTTACAACAATCCCAGGGTGAAACGAATATTATGCCCATTTCACAGATTCACCAACAGGTTAAGAGATTTTGAATTCTATTCCAAGGCCCTATGGTGAAGAAATGGCAATTTAAACCGGAATCTGGGCCCAGGCCTTGGCTCCATCTCTCTCCAATCCACCTGACCACTTGCCTTTGAATTCCACCTCTCCAATACACAAGTTTCAGCCGGCCAGCTCTTAAATGCAATTTGTGCAGTTTGTCAATGTTGGTTAATTACCATAAACTGTTCTCAGAAAACACTACAGTAAAGAAAGGTGGACTTAAGGAATTCTGCATTGCGTTCTCCTGCAATGTGCAGGATCCCTTTCCTACACCTCCAAATCCAAGTGTATGCTTCCTCCATGTTTATGTTTGCACACGGCTTATTAAAGCAGAAGGTACCTGCAGTAATTCCATCTCGGTTGCTTTCCAAGGTTGCAGATTATCCATAATCAGTCTGTGAACGAAAATACTACAATGTGAATGAGAATACTGCAACCATGACAGTAAACAAAGAATACTGAAACCAAGTCATTAAAGGCTGCCGCCACCCCCCAGCTAGGACAGGCCTGCAGCTCAACTGCTACAGCAACTCACAATGGTGTCATCTGAGCAGACTCAGAATAAGAAAGGACAGGCTACTGGCCCGAGATAGCTAGGTGCTTGTCTAAAAAATGAATTCAGTGAGTCCAAATATTTGCTTCCTCTCACACATACAAAAGTACTAAATTCTTGAACTTGAGATACCTGGCTTTCTTTAGATAACAAGCAATCTTTTATTGTTCCAACAACCTGGTCTTTGTTGTAAAGCTCCTATATATCCTAGCTCTGCCTCAACCTCTTGGGAGCAGTCCCTCAGAGAGTTCTGACAGGCTGTCATCCCGGCTCGAGTCCTCCCGCCAAATGAAACATAACTCTTAACTTTTAGGCTGCACATGTATTTCAGTCAACAGTTTTGGACACCATGAAGCACCACAGCAGATTTCTCTCCACCTGAACTCTCCAAGTAACCGGAGCCTTGGTACCAGCAGTGGCCCTTTGTGCCCATCCACCTCCTCGGGGAGTCCAGATGAATTTGGGTGAGTCTCTCTTGGTTCTCGGATCTCACATATTGGTTGATGATCCTAAGTTTTATCTGGCGGTGTATCCAGGTACGTGGCCCTCCAGTTGAAAGAAACTGAGGTGAATTACCCACCCAGTGGAGACATTGGTTGGGGCCTGGTTGAAAGATAACAGGAAATATCCACCTTGAGGATATGTCCAAAGTGGGGCTGGTGGAAACATATGAGGAAAATACTCACCCAGTGAAGACATCCTGAGTGAGTCCAAGTTGAAAGACACTGGGTTCAGGACTGAGTGGTTAGGTAAGAGTCTGGTCTAATATTTTCCTCAATTTGGTTACCTCCATTGAATTTTTCAGGATAAAAGTAAAACTCTTATGAGGAAACTTTCAACTCCAAAATTCGGACCATCCTCCTGGCTGGTAACAGCTTTCTCGGGTGACAGAGAATCTTCCAGGGGTGGTAGACACAAAGACTTCATGACACAGAGTTGTCCCTGTGGGAAATCTTACTAGCAAATTTATTCTGAGAACCCGACCTTACAATGGGGAATAGAACTTTCAAAAAAAAAATAAAGAACAGAAAAGAAAAGAAAAAGAAATGACAGATTGCCAGTCTCCAACTATTACCCCAGCCAGGTTTATGTACATACAAAATTTACAACATTAATTGGGAATAAGAAAAAAAAAAAAACTCACTCTGAAAATAACTAACCAGGCCTGATAAAAACATTTTTTGGAATTCTGAACTTATAAAAATAAAATCCCCTTTAGGGGTAACTTGGATTTCTCTTCCTGTGTCCTTGAAATGTAAATGTTTTATCTTTCTCTGGGTGTTTTAAGTGTGTGTATGTATGTATATGTATGTTTAGTTTATTTTTTAAAGGAAACCTTGGACTCCACCATACAAAAGTTTCAAGTATTGTGTACATATGGTGGCCACGCAAATAAATTGGGATTCTAAGCAATTCTTTGATTGTACCAATTTTCAGATATTTTGCCATCTTAAACTTTGCTGCATCAGCCTGGACCACAAAGGCTTTTATCTTTTGGAGAGTAAACCTTTGAATTTTATTTAGGCAACACCCCGACTCTCATGTGGAAGGGCCTCTTCATCTTATTGGTTTAAAATCACTATATATATATTATATTTGTATATAAATTGACGGCCATATGATGGATTTTTTAATTTGGAAAAACTTTTTAATTGGTGAAAGTTTAAAGAGATCTCATTATAAACAGTTGTTTTATGGTTTGTATTAAAATCAAGTTTAAATGTAGAAAAATATATCTAATGGTTAACCTAAGAACTTAGTTAAAAAAATAAAACTGGTTTGAAAAGCTACGTTTGTGTTTTCCTTTCTGATAAATGTTTCTAGATATGCTAATAAAAACTTAGAATAATTAATGTTAATTAGGTTGAATAACTGGAAAAAGGATTGTAAAAATGTCGAAAAAAAAATAAGTGGCTTATCCCAAAAGGATAAATATTTTTATATGGTTATTTTGAATCAAATAAATAAAATGGACATTTTTGGATTTACATACAGGGTTTTGATACTACACAACGTAAAGTTAAAAAAAAAAAGGGCCAAAGAGTTCACCTACTCCCCCCCAAGATTAAAGTTCAAACAAGCCCATTTTACTTACCACAGTTTGAAATATATGTATATATAGACTGAAATACTTGATCAATAATTGGGATAACAGACCAATTAATGAAATTAAAAACTGAGAAGTGCCTAAGCTCTTTGGCTGAATCTTGGGCATCCTAGAGACTTCTATAAAATTATATACAATGCACACACACACAAGGAAAAGGTTTCTGGCACTCCTTCTAGAAATAAGAATTATTGATTAAACTTAATAAATATAAAAATTAAAGGTATAAGATTTAATAAAATTGAGATAAAAGTTTGTGAAATTGGTATATTTAAATGGTCTTTATACAAAACTTTTGCTTGCGTTGTGGGATACATATGTTTAAGAGGAAAAACACTTCCCCTTCTTGGTATTATAAGGCTAGGCACATATCTGTCCCTCTGAAAATATTAATTGAACAAATTAAAATAAACCAATATAGTTACATAAGCCGTCCAATATAATGTAAAACTAAAAACTAATTTGAGTGGCTAATAAAAAAATACAGGTTTACCCTGGGTTTAACTTATAACACAAGGAAAAGAGATCTTACTAAATGCCTTATGCAAGTTTTGGAAGACATATTTAAGTAAGCCTTAAAGTTTTAAAACATGGAATTCTTTGCTTACAGCTCTTCTCACTGATACAAAAATGCCATTTAAGGAGATAAAATACGGCCTGGGTGAGAGAGCAGTTCTCTGGGGACCTGGAAGACAGTGTCTTTGTCTTGCACATCAGAAATATAAATACAACAAACAGTGACCTAGGACTGAGTCTAATTAGCTCAACGAAATAAACCTTAAGGCCAAGAAATTTTTGGCATATTAGAACTCAGAACTCAGAAGGGTCCTTCAGACATTGTGAAGAAATTTTAACTGTCTGTTTCATAAATAGTAAGCCTTAGTGATTTGAGCAAGCAAATTCAGCTTACTCCAACTATTATTATAAATATAAGTAAGTTTTAAAGTGAAGCTATGAGATCTCTAGCTTTTGTCTGTTTATAAGCCTGCATACAGATTATAGAAGTGAGATATTTCTACTGCTAAAAAAAAAAAAATTTCGAAGTCAAAGAGCTCTGCTTAATTGATGTAAAAATATAAGAGCTTAAAAATTAAGTATTTTTAAAATAAAAACTTAACAAATTGACATTCAGTGTCATGTGAATTGGAAAATATTCAATATTAAGGTAATATTTGATATTGTTTAGTTTAAGTATGTTCTAATTAATATAGACATCTTTAAAGTCATCAATATTATGTATAATACCTTTACTGTACCTAGGTTTAATGAAAGTCAAATAAGATCCTGTTATATCTGTTGCAGATTTGTCAAAAAAAATAACAGTAATGTGCTGTGGTAAAATTTTAAGTAAATTAAATGCAAATGAGATGAGAGCTTTGGGTAAATATTTAAAATATATTTTTAAAATGTATGCTTAAAATAATCTCTAAATGTTTGATATCTTTAAATTCTAGAGTTGTGCTAAATTAAGTTAAATGACAAGATTTTATTAAATATCTATGCCATTTTCAGATAAAAAAAGATTGAAATATGAATTACTTAACATTTAACTTCCTCTTACAGTGAAACTAAAGGTGTTTAGAAATATTAATAAATGGTTGGTGTCACACAAAAATAGTCTCTATTAGTAAGGGAATGATCTCAGTATACTAGGAAAGTAATATAAATGCGTAAAGGAAGATGTAAGAATGGAATAATACTTTGTTAATGAAAAATAGTGACTTTCTCCTGAAGCTGGTTACCTCTGAATGGAAGACAAAATAAGGGACACACTAATATAAGTATACAAAGCTGTGGAAGGCTTGTGGAAAAGGAACCCTGAGGGAAGAGTTTTGTACATGGTCAGAATTGGCTAAGTTTAGAAACAAATTGGGCAACGTAAATGAATCTTAGAAGTTAGCTGGAACAAGATTAGATTTGGTTTTCTCTCTGTTAAGAGGAAAAAATTTTCTTAAAATATTAATCCACCTTCAGTAACAGATTGTAAAACTTCTTATACCACTTAGCTGATCTGTTCTGCCTTTACATTTGACATATTTTCTTGTTAATGAATTAGTACTACTTTACAGTGATCTATATGTTTATCTGATCAAGTGTTCTGAAATCTTTCAAAAAGCTCCCCAAATATAAAATTCTAATTAATTAAATAAAAATTAATTTAATTAATTAAAATTCTTTTAATCTCCAGTTAAGTTTGGGATGCTACAGAAGGCCCCTGAAACATCCCAAAGAGAGATTTTTAACTATAAAGTTTCATTTGGCATTTTAAATAACATGGAATTGTCAAATGAATCATAAAACTTCTAAGGTTATATTGAATGAGAAATATTATTAATATAGGTATTGTAGAAATTACATGGACTCCCTAAAATTCTGGCATATCTGAAATGTTACCAGTGATAATTATGGGTATAGTGAACAGGTTTCTTTATTGATTATAGTGTAACGGTGTTTAACCATGCTTTTAAATCTTTTGTCATTTATAGACAGTTAATTGTTTTCTTCCGATGGTTTTGCAAAATGCTTTCACTTCAAGGAGATTTACTGATTTCTAATAAATTTCAAACTACAGCACTGAACTAAACTGGGTAAGAAATTTTAAAGTTCTAATGAAAACTCTCATTAAAAGAATTAGTTACATGGGACTGATTAACCTGCTGAATATGGTTATAATTTTTGATATTGTTTGAAATACTACTGGCTTTTAACCTGTTTCCCAGACGTAAAGAATCTCTTCTCCTTAAGCTAGTTATGGTTCACAGCAATTTGATAAATTATACCTATGTAATCACACTTGGAACACTTATCTTTTCTCTCTATCTGATCCCTCAAGAGACTAAAAACACTTAGGTCCCCAGTGGCTCTATCAAACAAATTAGGGAGATCATCTCCTAACAGATATAGGAGTATAAAGATATTTTAAGGATTTTAAAGAGAAAAGAATTTACCTTAATCTGTAAGGCAGAAACCCATGAAAAGCCTTGACGTGGCTTTCTTGGCCTTAGCAAACCTTAACATTCTACCCTGAGACTCCGTATTAAAACTTCCAACACAGCCAATTTAAAAAAGCCTATATGATCAAATAATCAGACTTAAGTTGTAAAAAATTAATCTTGATTTGGCTATATTTGAGAAAACTGAGGGTAACTTAAGAGAGAAAATAAATTATATTTTAGTGGATATTAAATTCTAGTTTTGTTAATTGAGGTCCATATTTACTAAGACACTTCCCAGATCATTCCTTGCTGTTATGTCACATTACTGTACGGTTTAATTGAATTATGAAAAGGATACTCTAGGTTTGTTTCTGAAGCTCAGAAATCTATCCTTGGGTAAAGTTCCAATGCCCCATGACCTGCAGCCAGGGGATTATACATACTGCAACAGGCATGACTTAAAGAACTGTCTCCAACCTGAATGGAAGGACCCTTTTTCAGGTACTCTTTACCAGACCATACACACCAAAGCTGAAGGAAACGGAGTCTCGGATTCATTTCCTATCTGAAACATCCCCTGCACTGCACTGGCCTATCGAGTGCTGCTCCCCTGAAAACAATGCCCAAATGGAGAAAAAGCTACCAGACCAGGATGAGAAGAAGACGACATCTGAGCTAGACAGCTGACCCAAGACACCGGACCAGGACTGTATACCAATTACTTTGATAATTTCTCCAACCTTTGATTATGAACTACTCCACTTGTTAAGTTTATGATAAATTACCTATGTCTAGTACTTCTGTGTTACCTTGGTGGGTTTCCCTACTCCAAGGCTCTAACTAGATAGCCCTCAGAAACGTTATTCTAAAAAGAATTTATAGTTCTGTTTAGGCCACTGTTGATCTTACAAGGTGGGAGATTTCAACTGGCCAATTAATACCTGCTCTGACCCTGACCATAAATATGAACTTTCTCATAGGATCAAACTCAGAAACACAAGCAAAATTTTAACCCAAAAATACAACTTCTCGACTATTAAATTCTTACTCGTGACTTTATTAACGTTACTAGCTGTATTACTTATATCCTGTCTATTTTATAAAATTGTTGTCTGTTACAATTCCCAATGTGTAACTAGGCCCACAAGATTGATGATGGCTAAACATCTTGAAGAAACAGATAAAATTTATAACCCTGAATAAAATAAATATAATAGTGTGATTCTAGGTATGGGAATGAGCAAAGATGGGTAAACACTTTCTGTATCATAATAGACTAGTAAGACAGGTGATCCAGAGAACTTTTAGTATCAACAGGGCCTGACAAAAAAAACTAACACCTTGAATGGCAACTCAGAAGATTCTTCACCTGAACTAGGAATGAGCCATCCTAGCACCGTGGGACAAAATTGGTCATGAAATTTCTCTCAAAATGTTGGTCGAATTTAGGACCAAGTGGGAGCACTGTGAATGAAAATACTACAATGTGCATGAAAATACTGCAACCATGACAGTAAACAAAGAATGCTGAATCCGAGTCATCAGCGGCTGCTGCCAACCCCCAGCGAGTACATGCCTACAGCCCGGCCTCTCAGCCACTCACAGTGGTGCCCTCTGAGCAGACTCAGAGTAAGAAAGGACAGGATACTGGCCCTAGATAGCCAGGGGATTGCCAAAGGAATGAATTCAATGACCCAAATGTTTGCTTCTCACCATACATAGAAAAGCAGTAAATACTTGAACTTGAGATATCTGGTTTTCTTTAGATAACAAGCAATGTTTTATTGTTCCAATTACCTGGTCTTTGTTGTAAGCTTCTATATATCCTAGCTCCTCCCCTACCTCTTGGGAGCAGTCCCTCAGAGTGATCTGAGAGGCTGTCATCCCGGCTCGAGTCCTCCAGCCAAATAAAACAAAGCCCTTAACATATAGGCTGAACGTTTATTTCAATGACGTTCCAGAATAGACACAACTCATCAATTCTGTAATGGAACACACTGAATCAGGAACCAAAGCGTGTTTTAGTCCGGAAAATCTCCGGGTTCCTATTTCTTCCTGTCATTATACAATCCCTCTAGAACTCATTAATTTGCTGTCTGCTCCTCTGGCAACAAAACTCGTAGAAGACTCAACTCAGCAGAGCGCCCTGCTGGGGAGAACACCCCGCAGAAGCACTGCAGGCTGCCTGCCCTCCTGCACGCTCTGCTGACCCTTGGTGTCCCCCGTGGAGACCAGGCCAACAGAGCTGTTCCTAACAGCTACAAATTCGCACTCGTTAAATAAATCATTTTATTTTATATGATATTTTACGTATATACCCATCTCTGAAAACAGCTTTGCAGAAGCTCAAATCTTCAACATCAATCCCCAAAGGCAAATCCGGTCCCCAAGGGGAAACAAGACTTAAGACGACGCTAAGGCCTCCAAAGTCCTCTCAAGGACCGTCAACCAAACTGCCTGCAGGTCTGCAGCTGCAGGCTGTTACATGTCTGCTTTTAAAGCAACCCCTTCCTGCCCTCGGGTATTACAGTGTCCCTCTACGCCCTCCCGTCTCAGAGTAAAAGCAACCATTGCAGAACCTTGCAGGGAAGCACAGACAGGAGTCGACAAAGAGGATCAGAGCTAAGCTAATACTTCTGATGGCACGACCTTGTCACTGTGTCACTTTACAGATGAAGATATATATAGAGAGAGGTGGGGTGATATTGCTTAAAGTCACACAGCTAATAAGTGGCAAAGTCTATAACTCTGCTCTTCCCTTCGGCGTGACGCCCCAGCTGGGACGCCCACAGGGTTGTCTCATGCCTGCCTGAACAATCCTCTCCTGTCACTCATAACCCACCACAGGGTCTGACCCTAGCCTGCCTTTTCAGCATCTATTCCCTCCAGTCTCTCAGGAACAAGGCCGTTTGGGCCACTGTATGACTTCCGGCTCCCGGAAACATCAGTGCTCATGCTGGTCTTGCCTGTGCATCCGGCCCGCTGCTCAGAGGCTCCTCCTCCCCTGCAGGAGTACATTTCCACTCTCCGCAGGGACACCTCCTCAGGGGAGCCCTCTTCTCGCTCTCAGCACGGCAGGGCCACATCCCGAGCTGCCCCATTAGGACAGTGTGCGCCCAGGTCTGTTAATCAGACCAGCAGCATCAGAGCCAGGGATTATGCCCGGGCTACCCTGCAAAACTACTGCCCGCCACACAGTCCCCAGCCAGCAGGTCACCTGGAAGTCACAGCAAGTGCCCCACCCAATCCAGAAGCCTCTTCATTTGCCAGCATCGCTGATGACTGGTTTCCAAACTTTGGTCAGTTTCACACAAAACAGCACCTTCAACTGTGAAGCAGAGGGTTTCGCTTCTGCTCCCCATCCTTACTGGTAATGTCAAGGAAAACAAAGAGGCCTTTTCTCAACACTTTTATAATGACACCCTCCCACCCACAATATTCATATGCTCAAGAGCTTTGGATCCACGTGATTTTCTTTCCCTTATGATAAGCGGCTCAAAACACTGCGGGATTCCTTCTATTTAGAGGGTATTTGTACTCAGTTTATCGGCTTTAATCTGTTTTTGTCTCTCTTCAATATCCCTAGCAGTTGCCACCTCTTACTCCCTTCAGCAGCCTCCCTCCCAACATCTACTCTAGGAAATCAGCTGTGATGAGGGGCCCTGGGGCAGTCACAGACGATGCAACTAAGGAAAAGAGAGGGTCCATAATTTGCCCGAGAAGATCAGCTTCAACCCCCAACAATGTGTGTCACGTCCCTGTGTTTAACACTTATGCTAAGCAAGATAACTTTTTGTAGATTATGGTTATAAACAGATGAGGTATAAAAATACATACAAGGACACACATCTACTCTAAGATGCTCACTAACTCCACTATTTTGTTTCTACTTATTTCTATTAAAAAATATTAAGAACCTCTGCAGTCAGTATAGCAAAATGTTACTGGGCTTTAAATCCAGAATATAGAGGTGTTAAATGTGTCATTACTCATACTTATTTGTATGTTCACAATACAAAATTATTTGAAAGTCCCTCTCACCTCCCCCTACTCACTACTGGCTCTCACCTGAGCTCCCAGACCACACATCTAACAACCTTTCACTTTACCCACAGCTGAACTCATCAGATTTCCGCAGAACTCCCTCTGCAGCTTTCCCTCCTCAGAGCACAGAAGGACCATCATTTACCTCATTAATCCACCCAGAAACCTGGGCCTTACTCCATCCTACATTCACAGACAGCCTTCATCCTTTCCTTTTTACCATCTAAACATGCCTTCAATATGTTCGCTTTTAAACACTGACCGTCCCACCGCTCAAGTGGAAGCCACCAACACTGCCCATCTGGACACATGAGTCTCCTAAGTGGCCCCACAGCCACTCTCCCCTACTTGAGACAAATGGGACTTTGTCACTCCCGCGCTTTTTGGACTCTTTTCAGACCCACTCTTCTTAGAAGAAACTCCAAGTTCTTCACCAGGTGAAAGTCTTTGCCATGAAATTGTCACCTCAGGGAGGGCAGGACCCGCCCTCTCCCCTCGGCCCCGCCCTCTGGCAGAGCATCAGCTTGGGAGGACCTGCTGAGCTACACCAGCCTGTATTCTAAACCTGGTCTGAGTTCTTAGCAAACTGCTTCAATTATCCATACAATTCCAAGGTAAATTAGAAAGATTTTAGATGTTGAGCTAGACTATTGATTTTGGGATTTTGCACTAGCAACCTGCAAGGACATGTTCTAAAGATTCTGTCTTCTTAAAACCACACCCAGGTTAAAGGAGTATTTGTGGAATGTCTTCGGAGGAAAAGGGACTGTACTTTTACAGGCTTTATGTTTTATAACATGAACAACCCGGACAGGGTCACAAATGGAACCGCCTCACAAGTGACAGAAGACAGGTGAGAGGCACAAAGCAACAGGTTGCAAAGATGGTAAGAGCAAACATGATTCTCCAACCCCCCAAAAAATTTTTGAAACAACCAAAAATTCTGAATTTTAAAAGTAAAAGAGTATCATATAGAGAAATGAAATAAATAATGCTCTTCATCAGGGTTTCAAGATCTCACTCCAGAGTTTTTAGCAGGCCATACTGAATCCTAGCACAGAAAAATCAAATGGACTTGTAGTGAGAAAGTTCCAGGAAAACTGCAGTAATTCCTCCACTTGTGTAAGGACATACACTCACCTGCTGAAGGTGAATGTAAACCGCATTCTGGATAAATTCGAAAGCTTCCAGGCTCCGCTTCTGGATGCCAAGGACATGGACAGCTTGGAAGCATGCTTCTAACTCAGTCATCGGCATTTTTACACTGCAGGGGAAACGGAGGCACCCAGTCAAGAGCAGAGATGTTCCTGTCGTGTCTCACAGGCCGTGCCTCGGGGATTCAGTGCCCTGCAGCAGCCCGGCCCCAGGCAAGGACCAGCAGCGTTTTCCACCCAAGCAGGAGGGGCACTGTGCTTGAGAAAGCCCATCTCCGATGGGGGCAAGAGGGGCTGGTGGGGTTCAGTGAACCTATAAATGCCCACAGAAATATGCCTGCATTCATTCAAGTGATGCAAACAACTGTAGCAGGCTATTTAACAAAATTTCAATTGTCAGTGGAAATTTTGCCATTCCTTTCCGCTTGTCCCCTGCACTCTGAGACAGGCTTAGGCTCTCTTACACCTGCAGCTCTGTGCAATAGTTGTGAAGTCATTTTACTTTACAGATACCACGGTTCTGCCCAGGGTGATATCCAGCCCAGAGAGGTGGCCCAGGCCAATTTAAAGCTATGTGGCTTGCGTGCAGGGACAATTACAGGAGCTGGTTCTGGAGCCAGGCCCCTCCCCACCTCTGCTCCCCTCTCTCCCGAGGCCCCGCTGCCAAGCACTCAGGCTCCATGATCTTATGTCCTACTCTTCTACTCTACTCCAAACCCTTTTCCTTTTGTTTTTTTCCCTAATTATTCCCAGCTGGAGTGATTTTTCAATCTCAATATCTGAAAAAAATTCCTGCAGCCGAAAAAGAGGTCTCCAGAGGTCAATGCCCATATGCTGGTTCCTGAAGAGAGCCCCTGGCTACGGGGACCCTCACCAACACTCACGGGGCATCAGAGATGTTGCAGGGTCAGCCACCCCCTACAAGAGTTTGCTGTCACCCCAATGCCTGCACAGTATCCCTGCTCACAAAATATAGTTGGTACACTTATCGGTTATTAAGAAGCAAAAATACAAAATTGCTCATATTTCTTACTAATATTATCTATGAAGCTGGAAACGGAATTGTAATAAAATGTACAGTTTTTACCCTATGTTAAATCTGTTCCTTTGAGTTTAAACCTCTGCCCTGTTTCCTAGGCTCAGACTTGGTAGCTCTGCACCATTTGAAAAAGAAAGTTGCCTTTAGCCTGAAATCTGCAGGAAAGCCTATTCTCCTGGCCCTGATCTTTAAAAATGTTAGCTCATCTGCACTTCTGTAGAGATGGCAAGTTGCATAATAGAGAATAACCTTTGTTTTTTTGGAGGTTTTACAGGGGTACCATGATTTGATCCACATGGACAGCTGCAAGAACAGCGGATTCAAAGGACAAACAATTCATAAAGCAAGAAGTATGCAACAACCAACCACAACCCCGCCCCTTTTTAGTATAAAAGGAGACTGAATTCTTACTTGGGGAAGATAGTTCTCCAGGACATCAGTCTGCCGTCTTCTGGGTCTGCCAGCATTGCAAGTGAAGTCACTATTCCTTGCTCCAACACCTCATCTCCCGGTTTATTGGCCTGTCATGTGGCGAGCAGAACGAGTTTGGACTCAGTAACAAAATGACTGCATTGGAGGTAGTATGTCTCCAATGTTTCCTCATTTCCAATATGTAACATGCACATCATTTATGATCTAGTGCAAATAATTCATCAAAGACAACCACAAAAAGAAACTATACTCACCTAGCTATCAACACTGAAGTCACAACCTGTCAATTTTATATGATGTTGAACAACACAATGGAAAAACCTAACATAGGGAGTTGACTCCACGGAAATAAAATTATTTCTACTCCTTCAATACTTTTTCTTTTCTTTTCTATTTTATTTTGTTTTGCTTATTGAAAGGAAAATAAAAGTCAAGTCATTTTATTTCACGTATTTTTGTTATAGCTACATTCTTTAAATACTACAAAGAGATTTAAACTGCAAAAAAATTGTTCATATATTAGTATAAAGATATATACACAATCAATGGGGATTAGGAAAGGAATGGACATTTACTAAAAATCCACTGCAATCCTGTCTTTTACAAGCATATCCTGGAATATAAGCTGTATGATCCAGGGGGCTCCACCCCCATTCTCACTGTTGAGTCCCTTAGCAATCAACTACTAAGGCACCAGCATAGAACCATGTGATCAGTATTTTAGGAATAAATTAGGGAATTAGCACATTCAATTCTAAAACAAAAACCCTAAAATAAATACTGAACTTATTTACAGATAAATAAAATTGGAACCAAAAAAGTAGTTATTTCCCCAAGGTCACAAAGCTAATAACTGGTAAAGACAAGATTTGAACTCATCTGCCTGATTCTAAAAACTAAGGTGGAAATCCCATTTGACTGGGGAGGGTCCAGCAGCAGAGCCTATCACCCTATCTTTGTTCAGATCTAGCCTTAGACAGCCTGAGACAGCACCCCATTCCTATGGAACTCGAGGGCAAATGATAACAATAAGGATTTTATATCCAGTAGTTTGTTAGGTCTCATTTATATAAAGTGTCAGCAGGTCAGCAGAAAAACTCTGGAAAATATGAGTGGGTCCAGAGCTTTCTGCTGATTAGTAACTCAGTCTCTCAGGACATAGTGACCTTCCCATGAGAGGCCTCATGGACATAAACTAAAGGCAGCTGAGCAATGAAAACTAACAAGAACCTGGAACTCAAGCAAGAAGGTTCCCTGCCATCCCCCACCCAGTTGCCTCTTCACCCGCGTGGACACGATGGCAGGAGACCCAGATTCTTGTCTAAGTTACATCATCATGGATTCTCATCCATAATAATGTATGACTCTATGCCGCCTTATGTCCATTAAAACTCAAATATGATAACACCAATATCTCAGCAGAATATCTATGTCTCCACTTCCTGTCTTCTAATAGGAGAATATTTTTATGGACAAAAAGCAGAAATCCAATTTAAAAAACCATGCACGAAGCCAGGTGAAATTCTGCTTAAGAGACTGCTCTCACGCTGAGTAAATGAAAACTCAGAAAAAGTGGCCCTTCTCCCTCAGCAAATGGGAGGTAGCCTGATGTGTGTGTGTGTGTGTGTGCACGTGTGTGTGTGTGTAAATCAAATACAATGAATTCTGGGATGTGTACAGTTTTTTTAAGTCACTGTCATTTCATGGGAATGAGCCAACATTTAAATAATTTGAATCTATTGTTCTGAGAGAGTCTCAGGCTCTTGGTGGAGGAGGTGAAAGGGGAGAGTGAAGGAGGAAAGAGGTACATGAAGCAAAGAACTAAGAATACTGCCAGGGAAAGGCAAGACGTTAGTTTTGTTCTTCCTTGCACCACATACAAATTAGGGACTCGCTTTCTGCTGATGACTTATCGAGCACTGATTTGCAGGAGAAGAGGGGACAGCTCATTGCTCACTGAGCTTGTGACTGTACGTGACATCTTATAGACACAAATCATTTACCCTGATCAAACACTCTAGCAGCAGGCTGTAATTCTTCTGTTTTGAGAGACAACAAAGCAGGAGTTCAAACAGGATGCATAACTTGACAAAAGTCAGAGGTCCAGTAAACTAAAGAGGATTAATTCAAACTCAGATCTGAATGCAGAGTCTGATCTTCCCACTCCCAGGACTGGAAAATCCTTAACACAGGCTCCCCAGCTCCCCTGCATTGTTCCTGGCACCAAGCATTTGCCATGGCAATGGTCACCATTTCTCACAGACACAGCGCTCTGTGCAGCAAATGACCTTGATCAGACCTTGATCATCTACCTGCCACGCCCACCAGGCTTCACCATACAGGCAGGAAAGCTGGCTTTCAAGTGCATACAAAGCCATTCCTTGTCTAACCTGGGCTCTTCTGTGGTTTCTCCAGCCTAAAGGCAGCCATGAAACTGCTCACAGTTTGTACATGAGCCACACTACCTCTCTCCATCTGTCTCCCCACCTATACTACTTAGCTATGAACATTTTGAGAATCTTCGACACAAATTTTTAAAAACAAAAAAGAAAGGATTCTGGAACAACTACTTAATACTTACAATTTTAAATGACAAAATACAAAGTGAGTATTTACAAACCGAATCTTCCTTTCTAAATTTCAGTTTTAAGCATTTAAAAATATAATAGCAAAAAATTTTCACTTACAAAATTGACAAAAACATAAACAATAATCTGGAATAAGTTAAAAAATAATGCCCATGTTCTAAATGGAGAAACTTCAGGGCTGTACTGAGGGGTAAAGTAAGAGGTGAGAATGTAGAGACATCAACAAATTGCATGGAGGAAAGCAGTTTTGTAAAGATGTAAGTTCTCATCAGAATAATTCAAAACTTACTGAAAACTCCCATGACAACTCCAATCTGATTTTTTTTAACTTGAACAAAATATTTTGGAATTCTTCAGGAATAATAAAATCATAATACTAGACAAGAAAATTTGGGATGGAAGAAAAGAATGAAAAAAATTCAGACTGCCAATTATTAAATAAATTTTTACAATATGTAAGTTATGGTGCTGGAGTAAGAAAGGCAGATTGGCAGAAGGGAACCATGAGCTCAAAAAGAGACTCTAGTGTACACAAGTATTTTGTAAAGGTGGGATTTCAAATCAAAGAGAAAAGTATGACTTCAGTAATTGTCCTGAGACAATCAGACAATCACCTAGAAAGAATAAATACTATTCCTCTCATAAGGACCACAAGATAATTTACAGACAGTGATGTAAATATAAAAAAGTACTAATAACAGCAAATACAACACTTTGCTCTTATTAACTCAACTTACCCTTACATTAACAAGTACTATTATCATCTCCATCTTAGAGATTAAAAAAAACCTACAGAGGAGATTTATTCCAGTATAAGAAATTATTTTTAAGAATAATTTCAAAGATAAAACACATAAGGAATACATTTATTATCATAAGAATATTTTGAGACACTACCAAAATAAAAATCCTCCTAAACAAAATGAAAGGAAAGAAATGACAAGAAAAAGCTCTGTGATACATGTTGTTGAAGACAAGAAGTTAATGTTCATAACATACAAATGGCTGTCACAAAGCAACAAGAAGCTCCCCCACTTAAATGTGTGCAAAGGATAAAAGGAATCATTCATTTTAAAAAAGTCAAATGGCTAATGAGTGAAAAATGCTCAATACCTCACTGGTCATCAAATGCAAACTAAAACAATGAAAAAGCACTTTTGCTCATCATATTGGCAAATATTTTTAAAAGATATTCTATCTAGTGTCCATCTGTGGGAGAAGAAACCATGAGCGACATTTTCAGAGGACGACATGTCAATGGATATGTAAACTCTGAAAAACGTACGTACACAATGACTCAACACCACTTCTAGGAATCGTTTCCTTTAGGAAAAAACAAATTTAGTCCAAAAAGATGTACCCATCAGGGCATTTACACAGCACTGTTTACAATGGTGGGAAGAAAAACTGAAGTGAAATCATATCCAGCAATAGAGAATTGGTTACATAAGTAATTGTGCATCTTTTCATTCCCCTATGGAAGGAATTTCTAGAGTTACTTGAATGGAGTCTGTGATGAATGTAAATGTCACATCCAGGGACTAAATTTCCAGAAGCCTTAACTAAGGGAATACTCATAAAAGATCACAGGAATGTCTGTACAAGAAGGATGCCAGTCAAATATCCTTTCTGACAGTGGAAAATGGAGAAAATTTAACTGTCCACCATCAAGACAATGATGCGGTAAATCACGACGAGCTGCGAGCAATGAGGGAGCCAGCGTTTCGCCGTGGTCCAGGGCCTTGTCCACAGCATTCTCTCACCAAAGGTGTGCGTGGGAAAGAGACCACACCCGCAAATCAGGAGACCCCTCCACTCTATCTGAAAGGACCGGGTGAGTCTGGAGTGGGAGGACGTCTATGATATACACCTGAGTGATTAAAGCGAGCTGCAGAAAAACATATAGTATGGTCTCATTTTTAAATAAAGCATATATACACACACGTATACATGGAATTCTCATATGTGTGTATATATCTATGTCATAGGCATAAAGGTCATGAAACATATATATCAAATTTTCAACAGTTTTTACTCTTTGGAAATAAGGGGAAGGGAGGTAGGGCCTTCCTGTACCACCACAGTTCTCTTTTCAGTATTTCAGTTAAGTATACTTGGAATTTAAAAGTTTATTTAAGTCCGAAGTAAAATGGACAATGCCTCCACAAGACAGAATGCTATACTGGTCATCAAAAATCATGCCAGAGGAGATAGAATATTGTAGAAAAACATATAAAAAGCCGAATGGAAAATGGAGGTGTCCACACAGTAAACAGTCACAGAGTGCTCTCTGGTTTTTTATGACAGAGGTGATCCACACTGATGAAAATATACGTTAACGTGTTAATTATTATCTTTGAATAGCGGGACAAGGATAGCCTCTTTTGCCCCCCTTTTCAGAGTTATTATTTTAAATGCACATTCTTTTTCATCTGAAAAAAGCATTTTTGGGTGTGTAGTACTATGCATTGGAGAATAATACAAGAATACTTAGAGAAACAAGTAACTAGGAGACAAAGCAGCAGCATCACACAATGTAGGACGGGCGATCCTGATTAACACCACGAAGTTACATAAGGACCCACAAAGTGAGAGCACCTGCTGTAACAGGGCGTGGCCCCCTTCTATTTGTCAGCAGTGTCTTCAGGGCTGAGGCAGTTCTGAGCACGGCCAGTGTCAGTGCTGGTGTCTTGATTGATGCTACTGGGGGTGAGGGCACCTGCAAGCCGAGAGGAAGAACAGAAATCATCCTCTGCCTTTTCTGTCTTGTTTCTTTGTTACTTTAAAAGAGAGCCATATATAAGATAAACCGTGTATCTCCCCAAATGAAATTTCAGTAATGAAACCGTTTTTAAAGACTTCACAGCTTATATTCTGCCTATAACTGTCTTTTCAACAAAGATCATATTTATTAAATGTTAATTAACTCAGTTAATTAACTCCCTGTTGAAACATTCTAGTAAAGAACATGAAATGCAGTATGTAAAAGAACCACACCTGCAGTGACTAGCTCAGCTGTCTTGACGGCAGTGCAGTCAGCCCCCACCATCCCGTGGCCCTGAGCTCCTGATGCTGGTAAGAGATTACGCTGCCGCCTCAGATGGAGAGAAACGGTGAAAGCATTTCTTGAACCCTACAGCACTGACAAAACATAACTGACAAATCCCAGGCCCCTTTGAGGCTCTCATTTTCTGTTTCTGGCCAACCCCCATCAATGAGCAGAACCACCCAATTCCCGAGCCATGGGACTCACGTGGGAAGCAGTTTTGGAGAAATTTCCAGGTATAGAATGTAACCAACTATACATAGAACTCTGAAAAAAGAAAAGATGCCATACTCTGATTTTGGAAGACACTCAAAATATTCTCCTAAGCCTTAGTAGCTGGAAAGGCTGGGCTTCTCCTAAGTCACTTATTTATTTCACAGCCAGTAAGCATCTCCCTCAAATCCTGCTTCCCTGTGTCTGCTGGGAGCTTGAAGCACACTGCTGCTGTCGATCTTATAAGTCACATGGCAGAGACATGTGTCTCACGCCTGCAATCCTCACACAGGCTCGCCTCCTAGCCTCACTGTCTGAACTGGGCCCCATTTTCTCACCTGTTTATTTGGTATCTGTTCTTCTGTAAGCTACCTGAAATGCGTTTTGGAACATGTCAGAAGAAGCAGTGGGTTGAGAAATGGACAGATTGAGAGGTGAGAGATGGGCAGACAGAGAGAGAGACTCCAAGAAAAGGGGAACAAATAAAATTTCCTATGCAAAACCCTCTTCTAATCAGGGAAGGAAACCACCACGGAAAAGTGTGAAGAGGCAGGTAGCTTAGGACTGTTTCCTGGATTCCATGAAAAGTAATACCAAGAGATGAGAGGGTAGAACTTTAAATAGTAAAAGAAAAAAAGCACGCATGCTTGAAAAATATATCTACAATATGTACTTTCTAAAGAATAGACTGAAATCAGCAGGGCCCAATAACACTACACTTGGGTATTTACAGAAGTGAGAATCCCATCTCCAAACCACAAGGCATCCCTTCAGAGCACTGACAGTCTACATGGGGCGGTCATAAAGCCATCACCGCAAAAGCTATGCTACCCTGCACTTACGAGGAATGAGCAGCTGTGCTCAGGCTGCCCATGCGCATCATTTACACCCCACAGCACCTCTACGGGGGGGGGACGCCTAGCGAGCCCCGTCTCTGCAGGACAGAAAACCAGTTCTGGAGAGGCTAAGCCGACTTACCAGTTCTCCATCTCACAGGACTGGTCTCTCCAGAGCAGGACACGAACTCGGACCCACGATTGTAACCATGGTACTACAGTGCTTTGTGTGCTGTTTGTGTGTATAATACATTTGTTTCTATCATGAAAGGTTATTTAATAAATGATCGGTTGTCTTGTCTAGCTCATTAGCTCACAATCAATCTTTATACTGTTGAATTGTACTCTTTTCCCCTGAAGAAAGGAACGGAAACAGCGGGGGTCAGAAAGAGGTGGGGCTCCATTCTTTATCTGGGATCTCATCTCATCGAAGTCTCCAAACAGGGAAAAGGAGCAAATGTTCTCTTTATCTTTTCAAGAGAGGGCTCCAGTGATGGTGACTTATTCAATTACAAAATCAAGGCTGGGGAAAGGGCACATGCAGCAACTAGAGCAGTATCAGCTGTAGGAAGGTCAAAAGTGCTCACGGGAGGGCTCAGGGGGCAGCCTCATTTAATTTCAATCAATAAAACAATAACAAACTCTAAAAATACTGGCCTACAATGGATTAGCTCTTTCTTGACATCTAGCAAGTTTCCACAGCCCACATGTAACATTATCGGGAACCAGTGAAAGGAAGAGTCCACAGACAAGGAAAATCAATGCCACAGGCAGGCTGAAACCCAGGCTGGAGTTTAGGAAGAGAAAGGGCATAGTTAAGAACTGGGGAAAGGCTGGGGAAAAAAATCATCACAAGGACTCTCAAGCATCATCCAACAATCATATAATCATTCATTCAAGAGAGAGTTACTGAGGTCGTATTCTGTGCAAGATTGTACAGCGGGTGAAGCAAGAGTGCAGCGTCCATGGTGGCAGCAAGTTGCGGGGCTCAAATACACTTCTGATCCCGGTACCTTGCACACTTGTCCTCAATATAAAGGCAAAGATAATTAAAGTAAAATAATACTCTGTAAACTCAAAGCATTGTTGAAAAAAAAAGTTAAAGAAGACCTAAATACCAGGACAGACACTCCACACACATTCCCCTATCAAAAGAAAGTGCTCTTGGAATGGCAGTGCTCCCCAGAGCGATCCGTATATTCAACGTGGTCTCGATCACAATCCCAGCGGGCTCCTCTGCAGAAACTGACTATCCGCTGCTACAATTCATATGGGAATTCGAGGATCTCAGTAACCAATACATACTTGAAAAAGAAAAATTTGAGAGGACTTATAATTCTCAATTTCAAACCTTACAACTCTATCTCCAGGTGAGATTAGAGGTCATTGTGAAGTTATTACTGTGTTAATCCTTATTTACTAAATTCTCTACAATGAATATTACTGTTACAATAAGAAAAATAAAAAGTAAGTTATCCTTTAAAACATGCACACCGATTCATTCATTGGGAAAAAATTATTCTATCAATTAAGAGATAAATATCTATTGAAAAAGGACAACTTAAAAACAAGAGTGCATTTGCATTTTTCATAAATTGAAAACTGAAAAGCACAAAGACGTCAAGTTTCTAGGGAGACCAATGCAACATATTAATAGTTATTTTCAGAAATTCTAATTTAACAATGAAAACTCTGGAAAGGGAAAATCGTGACTGAGAGCCAACTGCAAACACATGGAGAGCAAAGGCCTAGAAATCACAGTTCCTTTAACTCTGCTCCTAACACAATAGGAGAGGAAATTCCTCACTGAGGGGACAGTGGAATCCCATGCATAAGACAGGATACACAGTACAAACTGCACTAGAATTGGGGGTGATTTCCATAGAAGAATTCTAAAGTTACAAAATTGCTGAAAAACTATTAAAACACTGACAGAAAGATTAAAACACACAGTCATATATATTATATAGAAACATATGTAGTCTGCTCCCATGTTGCATAGAAATACAAATATATTTGTTCATTTATGGGCACTTATGACTTTATCCCTGGTAGAATATTTCAACTAAAACAAATAATCAATATAACACTCCTTTTGTCAAATCTACTTGATAAGTTACTCTGCTATGTAAACATAATGTGTCTAAGATAGATCTAAAATTAGTGAAAAAGAGCTTTGTATGGCTTCTTGAACTATTCTCAAAATTCAAAGCTTAATTTTAAAACAGATCTGAACAGTAATTCTATATTACCTTTCCCGTCGTGAAATGAACAACACAGTCTGTTGTCAAAATTCTGTCCTTACAATGATTCACGAGCACCGTATCCTCACAAAACTGCTGGACAGCAAGGCACTATCCAGACACTGTGACCCAACAAATGAAACACAATGAAGACAGTGACCCTATTCTGGAGGGCTTATAGTCTGTGTCAACACCAGGGTTTTATTTGATTGGTTTGATTTGTTGGCAAAATAAAATCAATCAAGTACTTTCTTCTTTGAGCATTCTATAAGTCATGACTCTGCTGTTAGTGTCATGAGCAGGAAAGACTTAAGCATGACTTGATTAGATCAACTAGCAACAATCATCACTGGAGAGTGAGTAATAAAGAAGTTAACTGATAGCAATGCTTCTCCCTACATGAGACCTAAAATAAATCGACACTGATATCCGAAAAGAAAATGAGAATTTGAGGTCCCCAATAAGAAAAAAATCTAACAAGAGATCAAAAAAGTAAAGATTGTTTCATTAACGTTTCCTGGAAAGATTGGAGCATGGTGGTGTTGAGCTCAGATGCTAGGGAAAAACATGAGGGTCTGAATTCCCACAGCACTGGGTAGCTTTGACACTAATATGTCAGTCAAATTCTCTGCATCTCAGTCTCCGATGCATAGACTGGGGACAACAACCGCACCCATCTCCTAGAACGGTCCTAAGAATTAAGTTATTTTATATATACAAGTTTTAATAAAATACATCAGATATTAAATATTACCCCAAAAGCACAAGGAAAAATGAAAACAGAGATAAATTGGAGTTCATTAAACTTTAAAACTTTGCTTCAAAAGACACCATCCAGAAAGTGAAAAAACAACACTCAGGAGAAAATTTTTTCAAATCATTTATCTGATAAGGAATTTGTGTATCAAAAAAAAAATTCCACAGCTCAACAATAAAAAGGCAACTCAATTAAAAAATGAAAAAAGAATCTGAAAAGATATTTTTCAAGGAAAATATACAAATGGCCAATAAGCACAATGAAACGGTGTTCAATAACATTAGCTCTAAAGGAAATCAAGTCAAAACAACTAGGAGAAACCGCTTCAGATTCACTACAATAGGTTAAAATCAAAAAAAAGATTAACAAGCACTAATGAGGACACAGAGGAAGCGGAGCCCGCAGCCATTGCTGGTGAGGATGTAACACAGCGTGACCACTTTGGAAAACATCCTGGCACGTCCTCAGAGAGTTGAACATTTGGCTTCTGAATGATCCAGCAATTCTGCTTCCTGGGCACACAAGTAAGAGAACTGAAAACAAATGTTAACATAAAAACTCCTACAGGAATATTCACCATTACTTTTCGCCATTAATTTTCAGAGCCAAAAAACAGAAACAACCCAAATGTCTATCACGTGATGAATGGGTAAACAAAGGGGCCCAGCCATACAGTGAAATATTATTCAGCAATAGCAAAGCATAGAGTACTGACCCAGGCCACAACGTGGACAAACATTGAAAACGTTACTCAGTGTGAAAGAAGTCAGTCAAAATAGACGGTTCCACTTACATGAAGTGACTCGATTTGCATGAAATGTTCAGCACAGGCAAATCCACAGAGACAGAAGAGTGGCTCCCTGGGGCTTGGGGAGGATGGGGAAGTTGATAATGT
The DNA here is from genome assembly GCF_048564905.1 of Vicugna pacos. Classification (NCBI taxonomy): domain Eukaryota; kingdom Metazoa; phylum Chordata; class Mammalia; order Artiodactyla; family Camelidae; genus Vicugna; species Vicugna pacos. The sequence continues at coordinate 4,132,750 of NW_027328783.1, forward strand.
CTGCTTATGCGTACTGGGTTTCCTGTTGGGGGGAAGAAAATATTCTAAGATTGACTGGGATGCACATTTCTGGGCATAGAGTAAAATCCGCTGTACATTTTAATGGGTGATTTGTATTAAAACTGTTAAGAACAAAAGCACCTCGGATTAGTACCTTCCATAGTAAATGCAAATTGCTAACATTTATTACAGGAAGAAGAAACTGCCCTCAGCATGAAAGCAGGAGATCAGCAAATATTAGTTAACCGAAATTGGACAAGAGCATTTCACTTGAAACTGTTGCTGAGTGTACAAGAAATATTCAGACATGACAAGGAAAATCAGTTTGACATCACGAAGAAGCATTCTGCTTCAAATGCAAATCAAGGATTCGGCAAGCCCAGCTGCTACAAATGACCAGAGAAGAAACCTGGTTCTTAAAACAAGCACCAGAGCCAACAAGGAAATGGTGGTGAGGAAAGCAGGCGGCCTAAAATCTGGAACAGTGTGCTACAAATAATTTCTCCACTGAAAATTCAAAAATAAAATGAAAGTGATGTAATGCTGTGTTGAACTCACGTGAATGGGCTTCCTGCAGTGCTTGACAGCTCTGTAACCCCGAATGACTCAGGAGAATCAGCATGGCTCCTGGGAGTCCCCAAGTAACTGCCCATCAGCACGCTGACCACCATCACATCTGCCAGGGTTGAATTGCAGAGAAGAGAGCAACCTCTGAAAGGCACAGGGAATGTTGACAAGGGAATAAAAGGCTGCGGTCAATCCTGGGACAGAGGCCCTGTGAGCAGAGGCCAGAAGGCTGCAGGTGAACTGGAGTGGCCCTGGGGCAGGAAGGGACCACAGGGGAGCATATCTCAATTATCTCCTCTCTCTCCCTCGGGTAGGAGGGATAAAGCCTGCATCCTTCTCACCTGGAACTGTGGGTTCTGGCTGGCGGAAGTCTTACCGACACGGAATGAATTTCTCAAGACTGCGGAAAAAGGAAAGAAAGCGAGAGGGATTAGGGAGCCAAATCCACGAGTCTCTCAAATGCTCCCATATTTATTGTGTATAATCAAAGTAAAAAGTCAATAACAGTTGTGAGATAGTAGGCAGGAACTTGGGGAAAGAAGGGATGAGACAGAGATTGTAGACTCCACCATGAGTACTAAGGCTTAGTTTACCTTTAGGGAAGTCATGGGCTGAGGGGAACAAGATACATTTTTTAGACATGTTCATTACAAAGCAGACCACCAGACCAGCCTGGTCCCTGTTTTGGGGATAATAGACTATCTAACACCACGCAGGCCTGGCGTTTATAGCTGAGGGCCTGGGTCATTGCTCTGCAATAAGCAGTGTGCTATCTATAACCTCAAATATGCAAGCAAGGCATTGTCTCTGCTTTTTATGGCAAGGAGACAGGAGTGAGGATGCACAGGTGTTTGCTTTAAAGCAGTTAATAAGCACATTTTTTCTTCTTAAAGTTGACAGGCGGCTGGGATGTGTTACAACTTGTTAACTCAATCATGGGCTCCCACATGGAACCATTATGGAGGACATCCTAGGATGACAAATCCTGGCTCTGGATCTTTTCCTGCCAGTTTCGGCCACTCCAGCAGGGTCTAGACACATCCCTGAATAACGATCCCACAGAACCACCTAAACTCTTAACTCCTGGTGCTTGAAACTTAATTTTAGCTCTACACAACTTAATGTAGAAAAGTTTCAGAAATAAAAGATATTATATTCTTTTTATATCTCATCATAAGACTGATTTTTCTGATTGCTCTAAGCTGCTTCTACATGGTAAAGCACCTAATTCTGCAGGTGAATTCAGTACTTTCCTTTGGGCATAACTAGACAGTCTGGGCTGTCTGACTTCTATTAGTCAAATACCAATACACTTAATTGATTTCTTTGTTCATCAATTTCAGCCTGGAGGTGAGGGTCTGTCACTATTTTCCTCAGCCCACCCTCTACTCTTTTCTCATCAGCATCTCAGGCCTCCTGAAAACAAAACAAAGCATTTGTTTCCCTTCATCTACACTTTCCACAAAGGCAACAGGAATCATCATGCCTAGAGAATGAATTCAACACAAATGTTAAAACAAAAATCTATAAACCTGAAGCAACTCCATCTCCGACTCATGATACACAATGACATGAGAGTAAGTGTGTCAGGTACAAAGCATGCGTGAGCCTGACCACCTCATTTCTATTCTTCAAAGGAAGGAAGGTTTTCATATTTTTTATTATCATTCTTTGTCATTGTTTCTGATTAAGCCAAAAAATTTTTTATGAAATAATTAAGCACTGCAATAACAGATTTTCGCTCTATCAATTACAGAAGGAATTCAGAGGGGATAGGAAAACCCACCTCTGTAAAAAATGCAAAATTCCTTCCCCTGTTAAGAACACGAATACAAAATGCAACAGAGAATTCAAATTCTTGTGGAGAGGACAAAAGCCACAGAATCAAAGCAAAGTCATTATTATGACTCAATCCAAAATTCACTGGACAAACATGCTCAATGCATTCAAATAATTTTTAAGGCACACTGCAAACCATTCACTTAATTATCTACAGGCTAGAGGAAGAATTTCCCTCTATAACAGACAACATAAATCAATAGGTTGCCCCACCAAACAAGGAACAAACATCAGGTTTTTTGCAGTTCTGATAAATCAGCAAGTTTTAAAGATCAAAATCCAGAAATTTTAAACATTCATTCACACCAGAATGAATCAAGCACTTAAAAAAAATAAATAACCCAAAGAAACTAAACACATTGATCACGTACCTGGATCAATGAGAAATTCTTGTACAGCTGGAAAAAAAGAACAGTCTATAGACTTATACTTGAAAAATAAAACTACTTTTAAAGATAACTGCTAAAACACATTTCATCATTCATGTTGCCTTGAAAAATCTGAGGCACTTGTCTCTGATCAGAAAAGCAATTCTGAGTATTAGTATGTTACAATTCAGTGCCAGTTTGCTTTAGAAGAAAAAAGAAAAGCTACTGTTTCTCATCTTGCACAAAGTTTAAAGAACCTCCCTGCCTCTATCTCCTCCCATTTTCTAAGCTCATGCTCCCCAACCCTTCTGAAACAATTATGAGAACCTCTTATTCCCACCAATATGCCAAATCACAAAAGAGTATCAATTTATTTGTGTAAATATATACCTACACCTTGAACTGGAGGAGAAAGATTTCAGAAGGCTATATGGAACTTATTGCTACATTCCTGAAATCACACACATACACGTTCACAGAGACACAGACATATACAAACTGAATTACTGGGCACTTCACAAGCTAAGGACTTACAACTTCTAGAAGATAACTTTGTAGTTAGTTTAAAATACAAAACGGTCAGCTTTTGAAAGCCTTGAACATTGCAAAATCATCCAAATATCAATGAGATCCAATTAGCCTTCTCTGTAGAATGTAATTCCCCATGATGGCAAAGCAGACCCTAAGAAGTAGTGGATCCAAGACTCGTGTTTTTCACTAGCTATGATCGTTTTAAAACACGTAAACAGATTTAGAAAGGTATGTCCCTATGACATTTATTCTTATTGAGATGGCATATGTATTCAATTGTCTATGCAGAAAATAGGACCCATGATGGTGTTTAAGAAATATTTTGTGTATTGAAATATTTATTTTTAAGTGCAGACAAGGAGGGTGGGTATTACTCCATTGTAGAGCACCTGTTGTGCACGCACATGTTCCTGGCTTCAATCCCCTGTACCTTCATGAAAATAAATAAATACAAGTGCTTACTTAAAAATAAGAATAAATTTATATAAAAAAATAAATGCAGAGTAAAAACCACTGCAATCTAGGAGCCACAATTATAATAAAAAACAAGTGCTTCTATCAAATATTGACTATACGCCAATCACAGAGACAACCACAAATCACACCTGACAACCATCACGTGTGATTCTCAGCAATCCTACTAAGTAGACACGGATCAGAAACCCGGCTCTGCGGATGAGGAGACGGAGCTCGGAGGAGCCGGGGACACTGACCGTCCTGCTCCCCGTGACACCGCGTCAGCCCAGGGCAAGCGCTGACAGAGCTGCACTGAGGGGACACCCAGCTGCATGGAACCATGGGGGATTGGGGAGTCCTAGAAAATACTCAAAAGTGTTCAATGAAAAACCAGCTCAAATATGTTACTCTGTGCCCCATCCTCTAAACAGAGAACATGTCTGGGACCTTTTTGATGCCTCCGTGTCCTTTCTGCCATCATCAGTTACGTGCCCTCTCAGCGCGACCAGTCATGAACTGGACCCCATACGAAGTGCACTCAGATGGAAGAGCTTTAAAAGCTGTTTTATGAAGTTTGTAAGACTCTGTCTATTCCTCACACAGGCGGTCATCCAGCACTACTCACCGGTGCGGATGTACCACCTGAAATCACACCTTTCTGCTTTTTAAAATCCCTTCATGTAATACAGACTTTTAAACAGCAAAGAAGCAGCTCAACCACAGACAGTGGACATCTTTTCACCAAACGGACTCAAACAGCCCATCGGACTACCTGGAAGCCCTTTTCTTCTATTAAACCCACTTCCAGGTACTTCATCTGATTGGTGGACTCGGCCTCTGAATGGCCTACTCAGAGAGATCCCATCCTCACATCCGGGGGTGGGAGAGGACCCTGCTGCTGGGAGAAATCAGTGAGGAAGGTGGACATCCTCCAGCCATTTCTGCATGGGTAGAAATGCCACATGCTCAGAAATTATACCGTCAGCACCCCTCGGCTCCCATGGACTGGTTTCACATTAAGCAAACTTATGACACACTGATGCAAGAAAACCAGAAATTTAATTTATTAATGTAACAGGAGATGTGAAACTACAAACCAGATTGAAATATCAGAGTTCAACCATGAGTACAGATTCTCCTCCACGGCCCAATCTCGGGCAGGCAGTCACATGGCAAGCGTGGACAGAAGCAGAGCAGGAAGGGTTTCTAGATTAACTCAATGGACTAAATTTCTGTTATAAGAACAGATCTACTGCCTGGAAAACAATTAATGCCAATCACGGGGCACATTCCATGGACAGTGGCTGAGACACGACTGTGAGCACCTGTATAACTCCACTTTCCCTGTCCTTTCTGGTCTAACTGATGCAGAGGTACAGAGATCCAGGGATGCAGATACCTGTAAACACCCAAAGCCCATCCCTGGGAGCCTGGAAACCAGATAGCCAGGATTTAAATCCCAGCTCTGCCACTTACTAGCTCTGTTACCTTGGCCAAATTACTTACCCTCTGTGTGCCTCAATTTCCACACTGTAAACCTGGGATAACAATCAAATCTTTCTTACACACTTGTTGTGAAAATTGGAGGATTCATTTCTGTAAAACTCTCAGAAAAGAATGTAGCACATTTTTGGTGCCCAACAAATTTCAATTTAATAAGAAAGTGATTTACAAGCCTCCCATCTAATCATCTTATGTGTTTCATGACTATTCTGAGTCCCAAAGGAAATCCTTATTTCCCCTCTTATAAACTCTTGAGGAGCACCCTTCTGTTTCAAGCCACCACCTGTTTAATCTGAGGGGGGATTCCCTCCTCCTCACTCCTCTGGTCCATGGGAGACTGCTTCTCCCTTCACACCCCTGACCACTGGCCCACGGCTAGCCCTCCTCACACTAACAGATTGAGGTGTGAATCCGGGGAGACAAGCAGGGCATATGAAAGCTTTCCTTCCCCTCCAGTGTTGGCCACCCTTAGGAAGCAGCCGGGATGCTCAGTTCCATGGCAAGACAGTCCTGTGCATTATGGGTCAGAATCTCTCAAGGGAATGCTCGCTGTGGACCAGAGTTACCTGGGACTGCATAAGTCTCTAATTCTGGGACATAGTGTCATGACTCTCACTCTCCCACAGCCCTGAATTTCATGGAGAACGTGGCTTCATCAGTAATAAAGGAGACACTTATCGCCTGCCTGTTCTTCTTAGTCATCTCTCAGTTGGCTGCTGGACACAACATGTGTATAAGTATTGGGTCCCCTTAAGCCCCAACATATATGAAGTAACAAAAATTCTGTGGCTTAACATTGGTTCAGGGCGACTGTGTAACTGTCCTGACTCTGCTGATGCTAAATTATGTATATAGGAACTATGGAACCTCCTCAAATATCTTTCATCATAAAACCAGCTTTTCTTATTTTTCTGTTTCTCAGTAATTGCCAAAGACTATCAAATGATGGCTTCACACCAAACAGCAGTTAAGATTATGAGCCCTCTTGTCATACACACTGTGCTAAACACTTTACATAATTTCTAATTCTCACAATTCTACAAAGCAGAAATGAGTGTCCCCATCTCACAGACGAGGGAAAAACTCAGAACGAACTGACTCAGGATCACGTAGCTCAGTGGCAGCGTGTGCACGCAAACCCAAGTCAAAACACCACACCCCTTTGTATATGTACCAAATCTCCTACCACCCATTGACACACAGCGGTGGGGATAATACTTAGGGAACTCAGTACACTTTTCAGCTTTAAGGTGCTCCAGAGGCCGCTTCTAGCTCTTTTATAAAATCCCGGCTCACTGGTTTCTAACACTGCAAGAAAAGTCCGATGTTGCAACTGTTTGCACAGGAAGTCTGAAATGTTCACAGCGAGATGATAGAATAAAACTAAGACATAAGCAGAATAATAGTTCCAGGTAGTCAGACATAATGGACATTGTGCTACCCTGAAGCACTAAGCAAAGGAATCAAAAAAAAAAAAAAACGTTGTTTAAGACTTCCTTTACAAACAGGAAAGTTAAGACTGTAAGAAGGTGTAACAGCGCCACCTATGGCTTAAAAGGCCTTCCTGGTTGCCTGGAAAGGTGCAACACAAAAATTGCCTGTGGATCAGAAACAAGAATCAGATAACTAAAAGCTTATGTAGCACATACTGCTCTCCTAGTCCTCATGTCTTGCACTGTAGCAAAAACCAACAGACCTGTACTAGGCCTATATTCATAAAAGTCATGTCTGTATTTTTCCAACAGGAGGTAATCTAAGTATCTTGCAAAATACTTCTCAAAGAGCCAGGAAATCATAGAAGTGTATTGAAATACAAAAACATTTATTTACATATTAAAACAGCATGAGCTTCTTTCTATTTTATTCCCTGAAAATGATCAATGTGGATTTTTCTAAACTTAATGCTTCTGGTCAGAGTCCTACGAATTTAAATGTCTGAGTGTATAGTTACACGGCAGCATGAACACTGAGTTGTAACAATACACATTCTGTGTAAATAATCTTCAAGGTCGTCTGCTTAAGTCAATTTAACTAGTCCCTGTCTCAATAGAATGATACAGATTTCATTAAAACTTCATACTGCACGCACACACACACACAAAACCCTGAATCCTTGTTACTTTAAGCCATATTCATATATATCCATATTGAATATGCATCAGAAACAAGCCACCCTCTTTAGTATTCACAGTTGATCCTTCTAAACTATCTGTCATTGTGACAGCACATTTTTACTAAGCAGCTCTTGGATGCTTTGTATACAAGGCGTCTACCTCTCACAGTCAGACATGGTAAACGGCATCACTCAAATTTCACAAATGAGGAAATATACTTAAGCCATGGAAACAACGTACATATTTATCATCAGGAAAGAAAAGAGTAAAGATTTTACTTTCAATATGCACTGACAAACTTTTCCTCCATACTAAGACTACATACATAAAACAAATTCAGTCATTGTAAATTATTCTGTCAATAAGCACCACTAGAGAAAAACAAGCAACATCATTAGCAATGATTGGACTTTCAAAGCCCACTCCTATTTTGCACTATAATCATTTTTAATGTTTTGTTTTTAGTGCTTACATAGCACTAATATAAAGAAAACATAAACTATTTAAGTCATTACCTGAGAATGCAACATTTGTGAAAATGTACAATTTTAATTTATGCCGCTCTGTCTCACATTCTCACTGGTGTCTCTCCTTTGAAGGCCTCATCAGGCTGAGATCGCCAAAATCGGTCATTTATGGACTCACAGGAGTTCGGGAAACCACTCAACGGGAGGCTGATCAGAGGAGAAATTGAGAATGCATCCTGTGCAGCCCGGGTTCCAGCACCGAGCTAGGCACCGCCAGCTGCGTTTGATTTGGGACAAGCTGCCCACCTCTCAATCCCTCAGCTGCAAAACGGAGACATTGATACCTACCGTCAAACACCTGCTTTGAAGTAAAACATGAGAAAAACAGTTTAGCCTTTGGTAGGTGTCCACTCACAGCAAGCTTGGTCATTATGATGATGAGGATTACTTTTAATAAGTTAAGCTAGACCAAAAATTAGAAATCACCATAAAGGAGAAACATTTTAACTCAATAAGCATTCCCTTTTGAATGGATTGATAAAAGTTCTAATGATTTTTTTAATAAACCAAATTTTGTCCATTAATTTTAGATTTACCGGTTTATGGACAAGTCTCCAAAAAAAGAATTAGAGGCCTCTAACCTCTGAATACTAAGAAAGTAAAGTTTAAAACAATTATGGGGGAGAGTATACCTCAGTTGAGAGAGTATGTGCTCAGCACGCATGAGGCCCTCAGTTCAGTCCCCAGTAACTCCATTTAAAAACTTTTATTTAAAAAAAAGGAGAATTAAAGGAAAAAGATGGAGGACTACAGATTTTTTTTAGAGAATCCACTCAGATTTAAGATGGGGAAAAAATATCCATTTCTCACAGGAAATCTTGAGAACTATGTAAACTGGATCTGAGTTGTCTAGTCTTTAACATTATTCATGAATTCATATTACCAAGTCTTAAAACTACCTGATAACCCACAGTGGTGATAGTGATCATGAAACCTGCCAATGCGGATCGAACTCCGGCTAGGACTGCTCTGTTCTGACATCTCTGCCCCTGAGGCCTCACCAGGCTGAGAGCACTAAATTTTGTCATTCATGAGCATCTCGTGTAAGTCTTCCATTTGTGCTTCTCAGTCTCCTCTCACCAGCCCCTCTGAGGGAAGCACTGTTATCATCTTCCCCACACGCAGATAAGGTCACTGAGGTACAGAAACTAAACCTGCTCCAGGTCACATCGGCATTAAAGGACGTCTGTATTTCTGCTGTTTTGCGATTGACAAAGGAATCTGAGATATCAATACAAGATAGACTGTTAAATAATCAAGTCTGTCAGCTCTTCACCTCAAAGAGCAGATACTATAAATTCCTGATGTAGGATGAGGCTGCCGCCACAAAATGACTCAGCTAGAAATTAATATCCAAGATGAAGCAGCGGATACACATAAATATTCATGACTGTCAACTCCTCTCACGGGTCTTGGCCCTTCACTGCCTGAATGGGGGTGAAATCCCCACCCGTGTCTGGGAGGGTAGCGCGGCTCTTCCAAGTCTCACCCAGGCTTCACAGGCTGTTTCCCCCTACAGACTGTCCTAAATGATTAAAAAGCTCACAAGATTTTTACACCAGCCAAAACTGAAAGACATTTCTGCATATGGAGCACTTTCTCAGGCTTAAACCATTTTTGCCTACACTCAGCAAGGGGGAAAAAAGAAACATGACTCTGCAAAGTCTCTTAGCCTTACCACTCACAGGAGTTGAATGGTCTCAGCACAAGATGACCCTTCACATTACAGGATGAGAACAAAATAAAGCCGCCCCAACAACAAGCACTCCCAGAGACAGCGCTCAGCAGTCTTCTGCACACTCACGGTTGTGCAGCCCTCACCACCATCTATTTCCAGAACACTTCATCACCCCAATAGAACACCCCTGTCACTAGCAGTCACTCGACAACCCCCCTCCACCCAGCCCCTTGCAACCATCATCTGCTCTCTGCCACTGCATGAGCCAATTCTGGGCATTTCTAAGATCACTGAAATCAACAATATGTGGCCGTTTGTGTCTGGCCCCTTTCAGTTAACGTGCTGTTATCAAGGCTTTCCCATGTTGAAGTGGTATCAGCATGTCTCTTTTTTTTTGAAAATGTTAAACTTTATTAGAAGGTGGTAAATACTATCAAAAATAGTAGAGTGGGGTATAAGGGGTGGGGTTTCAAAGGGAAAAGGCCGGGTTGAGCAGTCAGGGTGGACTACCCAGAGCAGATGGCTTTTTTCATATTCCCCTTTATTTATTTTTTCTTTTTTATTCACTCTTATGTCTGAATAATATTCCACTAAATGGAGATACTACATTTTGTTCTTTCATTCAGCAGCTATATATGGACGAGGTCCAGAAGAATGAGTGTAAGTGGTGGCTAGCAGGGATGGCATTTAAGCAAAGGGCAAGATGTGCTTTCAAAAAAAAAAGTGAACAATCAGAGGCACAAGGAAATTCAGCGCGTTTCTGAGAAAGTGCATGGTTGCTTCAGTAGGACTGCCATGCAGGGCTGTGGGGGATAGTGACAGGAGACACAGTGAGGGAGTCACCTGAGAATATTCCCCACTGCAAGCAGCTCAGCCAATTCTCCTCCCTCATCCTGTATTTTAGAGACATTTTTGCTAGCTTTTCTCTTATTTCAAGTAACAGTACTTTAGTTACACATCTGATCATCTGCATCAGACCACATTAGCTCCAAGCCACAGAAAATCATTCACTGACCGGAGCAGCTCCAAGACATAACATTGATGGACCAGGGAGTCCTGCAGCATCCCATCCTGCAGGCACAAACCACACATGTTCCCTGGTGATGTCCGGAAAGTAAAATGCATGGAAATATCTCACTGCTGCTGCACGACATCTGCCCACAAATTGCCCCCAAATCATGCTGACACAGCACTACTCAACCCTCGCACTACCCCCCCAAAAAAAAAAAAGAGAGAGAGAGAGAAAAGAAAAGAAAAGAGAAGAAAAGAAAAGAAAAGAAAATATAAGAAAAGAAAAGAATAAAGCTAAGAAAGCAAATTTAGGCTCTTCCATTGAAAACCAGCAACCATCACTGCCAGTATCTGAGCTGGAATGATCCTGACTTCAAAAACCACTGTGCAGTTACTATTCAAATGTGACAGACATATATGTATTTCACTTAGATGATATTACAATAGGATTTTTCTTTTCAAAATTTCCAGTTGCAACAATAGCACAAGAAAGTTTATGTTTCATTTTTTAAAAAAAATCAATTATTTTCCACTTTGTTAATTTTGAATCTATTATTATTTTATAAAGGGAGCTATGCTGCAGATTATAAACCAAATATCTGGCTTCTGCAAACAAGACCTATATGACTTCACTATTTCAGAGCAAGCTTTAATGATGCTTTCAAATTGGGGGCGCTCACTAACAGCTCTTTAAATACTGTCAAAGATGTGCTATTATGTAATGCAAAGGGTCTACCTACACATCAACTCAGAAACCAAAGAAACTACACGAAAGCCTTAGTTTATCATTTTAAAATATTCCTATTATTTTGAATATTAAATTTCTTAAAAGATAAGATATTTTTTGAGAAAGACATCAGTTGTATTAAATTTCCTCTCACCAAGAAAGCAATCTTTATCAAGAATTACTACCCCTATGAAAATCCAAAAGACAGGACGTTTCTAGCTAAGTTAACTTACAGATCTCAACACAAGCCTAAATCCTATCTGCTCTCACTTGAACGAGCCCAGCAAAGTCCTGGGCTACTCTGGAACTTAGCTCTTCTGTTCCATATGTTGGCAGAGCTAAGATCATCACACAAGGCAGGGAAGGAGAGAAGAGGTAAGTCCACCTGGCGGCCTCCATCTGTTTACTTCCAGCCACAAGGTGTCGCTAGAGCGACCCCGCTAACAAGCCCTCCACACAAGGAAACCCGGCATCCACTCTGCCCCTGCGGTCCCCAAGCAGTCCCGACGCCCCTCTCCCACTGGTGGCCTCCGAGCCTGTGAATGGTCTTCTAATGACCCTCCCAGTTGGTGACACCCTCCCCCTCTTCCCCGCTACACACACACACACACACACACACACACACACACACAGCCAAGGCAGCCTTCCCAAAGCACAAATTTGATTACATCTCCCCCACTTCAAACCCATCAGAGGCTCCCTGGTAGAGTTCTAGCCCCACCCCCGACCCTGCTTGTCCATCCTCACCTCAGCACCAGGTCCCCAGTGACCTCAGGGGCCCCGTGACCTGCTGCTACTTCCCACTAGCCTCCAGGCTCATTTTAACTGTTTGTCAAGGAAGTCTTCCTTCCCTCCAACCTCCGCACTTTGGATTAGGTGCCCTGCTGTGTTAATAAAACATTTTAATCTAAGTCAACTTCTGACACTGCTAAGCTCTCAAGAAGCAAGTACATTTTGCTTACTACTGTAGGTCCACCCCCTCTCCCCTAGACACTCAGAATTGCGTGTGTTGTGAATAAAAGAATGAAGGGGTGGGACTCAAAAGGACAGGCAGAGCTGCTCTCCTAAGGGTCACTTCCTGCTGACACCCTTCACTGCCTCTTCTGTGTCAGTTCTAGTAAAAACCAAGCTCCTCCAAAGCCCTCCACCCCTAGGCCCTCTCCAGTGTCCTTCAAAGCAGGGTCACCCACCACCCTGGACCACACAGGGCAGTCTCCCCGAGTCCTCACCCCACAAGCCTCCAGGCCTCTACCCAGGCTGCTCCTGCCACCTGAGTCACCCTCTTGATTCCTTCCCCTGGCTGACTCTTACTCTGTCCTCAGAACTGAATGTAGAGCCAATTTCTTCCAGGAAGTCCTCCCTGATGATGTCCTTTAGCTCTTGGCTGGGCTCCATCTACAGCAGCACTGCTTGGCGACCAACTGGTATTTGTCCACCTGCTCCTATGAGACCATGACCTCTTGGAGGCCACGTGGGAAAAAGGAGTGAGGTGACAAGAGGGGTGGGAAGAGCAAACAGGAAAGTCGCAGCTCAAGTCCCAAATTCAAGGATTCTGTCTCAGATAAAAAGAATAAACTGTTTCATACGTGTGTCATTTGGCTATGATTTTTGTGGCTCATGGAAAACAAGAGCTTGGTGTTCAAGCCTGAAATCCAAGTTACATGCAAAGAAATGTATATATTCATATCCAAAGGAAACCAGAGCTGCTCAACAACACTTTGCAGTTAAAATCCAAAGGAACTTTGATAAAGGCAATCTCCCTCTCTCTCTTTATTTTTATTTGTTTATTTTTTTTTGGTATCATATAGTTTTAGAAGTATTTGTATAACTAAGTGATGGCTACAGCCTATGATTCTGCACTGGAGTGTTTGGGGCTAAGGAAGCCCAGATTACATGCACTGTGTAAATGCAATCACACCAACACAATGACAGGCGCCCTAGTGGCTGAGCTGAAGTTCCAAAGCAGAGAGCCTTATGTTGGAAGACAGCTCTCAGTAGAAAGTAAGAAATGCAATGTTCTGTACTCAATTTCATTAGCTTTATGAGCCATTAACAGATAGTATGTCTTGTCTAATGAAACCCCAAAATATACTGTCATCTTCGATTTTCTCCATCTGACTGTTCTATGCTAAATTTGGATATCAAACCCTCACTCCATACGGAAAGCTCAGGCCTTAGCTGCAGCACAGTTACATCCCGTGGAAGAAAGCCGATCAAGGGAGAACAGGAGAGTTTCCCTTCAGAAGCTGCTAAGTGTGGTTTTGCACCTGTATGTCATTTACAACCACGCCATCGTCAAAGGAGTAAGACCTTACATCTGTGGGGCAAAAAGCACTGCGGTGGTTCCGAACCATGAAAGAACACTGAGCTTTGTGCAACAGTCCTGAGGCACTTAAAGCGTACTTTCTCTGAAAGGCTCCGAAACTGACTCACTTCACCATTTCAGGTACAACCGGAATTAGTAGAGAGAACATGCCCTTGAAGTCTGACAAGGCCCTGCTGGAATCCTGCTACAGCATTTACTAGCTGCTAAATGAACCAATTCCTTAAACCTCTGAGGAGGCTTCCCAATCTTCAAAACGGGGCTGCCACCGCCCACTTGGGAGGCATGGATGTGAATGCAACACGCAAGTAGGGCGGCCGACTGGTACGTGACACGGGGCCTGGCTACTTTCCCTCCGCTGCCCTCCTCCCCCTTTAAACTTGCACTGTTCCCCCTGGTAAGGGTGAAGCCCCAGGAACAGACTGCCCGATTCTTCTGTATATCCCCGGATACATACCTTACCCTTAGGAGGTCAGAAAAACAACTGCCTACTCCCCAGTCACTATCAATATTCTTAAGAGTCTGGGTTTTTATAACTCTATGTTTCAGGGAGACTATTCAAGAATTGTTCAACCACCGTTCTCCAGGTTGGCTCCTCTCCCAACGCCCATCCCTTCTTACCTCAAATCTTCTGTCTGATTGCCTTTTGTTCGTGGGAAAGAGAGTCCGCTAGGGTGCGGACTCCCTAGGCCTCCCTCCCTTCATCACAGGAGAGTGTGACTACATTCTCCCAACTCCCCACTCCGACTCCAGCTTCTGAGGAGTTTCCCCTTCTGGACCCTGCAGCCTCTGGATTGTCCCAAGACGCACACACGTGGCCAAAACCCTCTCTTCAGATTTCTTCCTGGGTGGGCCTGCCCACCCCCCAGAACCTTAAGGATAAATGCCATTGCTCTGAAAATCACAAACGCCGCTGACTGACACACCAAAGCTGCATGGTCCGGGCTTTCCTCCAAACCAGACACAGCCCTGCCCCCCCTCAGACACAGTCTGCACCTCTTGAGATGAGCTGATCCACTTGCACGGCTGTGAACACCAGCTAAGAATGACGAATCCCAATGTGTATCTCTAGTCCAGCTCCTTCACCTGAGCCCCAGGCTCATAGACACGAGTGCCTCTTGGAAGTCCTAACTTGGATGACAAATGGCATCTTAAAAATGCCATATGTCAAAAAAAAAAGGCCTTATGTCCACCATTTACTCTAGACTTCGATTCCTGGCAGGTACCTCCCAGGCTCCCCATTTTAGTAACAGCCCCAGCACCCACCTAGGTGTTTGAGGTCACATTCAATTTCCACTGTTCCCTCCACCTGGCCCTGCCCTGGAATCAGTCTTGTTATTTCTGTCGCTAAGCCAGTCTCAAGTCTGGTTCTGCAGGGAGCACGATGGAAACCCACAAGCTCACAGCAAGGTGCACTGAGTCACAGTCCTCCGAAGGGAGTTCCCTGGAGGGGGAGGCATCTCCTGCTGCCAGTCACCTCAGAAGGCACTGGATTCTCACAAAGAAGGACCAGAAGAAGGGACTCAAGGATCTCCCGAGATCTGAGGTTTCAAGGGCCCGAGGTCTGGGGGAGCTCCTAGTTAGCTGACACTCCTGTCGGTGAGCAGATGAGGATGGTAGGAACCCAGGCAAGTCTGTTCTCGCTCCGACCCCTTTTCTCTCGGGAGCCACTGGAAAGGCCAGTTTCCAGGGCACAGACCGGCCATCACAGATCCCAGCCTGCATTTGCCAACCCAGACAGCCTAGACTCCTACTTGCGACCCTTACTTCTGTTCTGTTCCCCCCCAGAATGTGATGGACTCTTTCAGAAAGTCTGGACTGTCTCAAGCGAGACCAAGTCAGTGAAGGATGAAGTGTCCACATTTGGACCAGAGCATGAAAGGAGAAACAAGGCCTCATGTCCAGCATGACGGTGGTGGCCAAGCCCTTTCCCTGGGTGAGATGAACCAGGGTCGGGGTGAGAATGCAAGGTCCCTTCACGGCTGACAGGGGTGTTGGAGACTCACTACCGCAAAATAACGACACGGCCGTCAGTGGTGGACATCAGCTGCAACAGACACAGAGTCAGCTATTTACTGCCAAAAAGGGGTAAAAGTAAAGGCCGGTGCAGGGAGGCCTGCACGGCTGCTGAGGCAAACCACAGACCCGGCTCTGAATGCCCACTGGCTGAAGCAGAGAGGAAGCTACGGTCCCCTTTAGGGGTCCCTGTGTCCACCAGATCCAAGTGAACCAGCTCCTTAGGACAAGGCAATGTTTTCCTGATACTTAGAAAAACCAGCCTCATAAAGGGAACAAAAGAGTGGCATGATTTTAGGCCCGCTCCTGCCCCTCTATGAATGCAAAGTAAACTAAATGGCACTGGGAAGGTGAATGCAAAAAAAAAAAACCAAAAAACAAAAAACCGGTGACTGCTTCCTCCAACAGCGTCCCCTGCAGCTGTCACCCCCGAGCCGGCCACTTCCTCACCAGTGACCGCCGGCCAGGAAGCGCCGTCACGCACGTCACACAGCGACAGCCAGGAACCGTGTGCCGAGCACGTTTGTGTAAAAGCCAGAATCAAGCAAGGTGCTGCAGATTTTGACTTTCCAAGTTTAAATACTCCATGAAAAAAATCCCTCAGCAGCCGCCTAAATCAATTCGCATCTCACTTCTTCAAAACAAATAAACAAAATTAGTAAGAGAGCATTTGTTACCAAATATAAGGACGAACTAATAGGTTCCTCAAAGCAAGGACTTTAACAGATATCAAACTCCAGTGGGTGATGTGCTAACATAGCAAAAATTCCAAAAAAGTAGAAAATAAGATGACTAGGATAATATACGAATCATGGCAACTGTTAAGTTTTTGCTTTTTATAGCGATGGAGACGGCACAGAGGGCGATCTGGCTATTCCAATGCAGGGTGTGCACAGCCCACATTTTCAGACCGAACAACATGCTCACGGGGTGGTATAAGGGATAAAGGAAAATAGAAAAAGGAATAGAGGAACAGCCAAAATTAGAAACACACGAGAACAAAAATGACTTTGACAGCATTTACAAGAAATTACGTGAGTGTGATGAGGACAGGGACGCGGGGACGGTGAGACCCACCCTCACCTCCTGATCCAGGGAAGGCAGGGGCCTGAGGGGAGCGATGCTGCCGGGGGACCCCAACGTGGTCAGCGCCCCAAACCAAAACTTCACCTAGATGCGTGTAGACAGCTTTTGAGCTACAAAATGTGGTCGCATTTCAAGCTGGACAACTTTACTCACTCCCACCAAGAGGAACAGGGGAGAATTAGGTTCTGCTCCTGAACCAAAGCATTGTTTAAAAAATTAATGACTGTGTAATAGTAAAAGCAACAATGGAGTAAAAGTCACTGGAGGAGAACGTGCTTGACCCGAGCTCACTGGCCACGTTATCTCACTGACGTTCAGATGCTGGCTGAGCCCTTATGGTACCAGAACAGACAGACCCACCAGGAGGGAGGTTTAATGTGCTGCTGTATTTTGATGCCGGCAGCCATGCCTGGTACACGAGGTTCTGGGTAAACAATGGTGACAGTGTCAACCACTATGGGCTAAGCACACATCCAGCTACTCCGCCAAATCCCAAGGGCAGACTTCAAAAGGCAAAAACAAGCTGGCATTCTCTGTTGGCTCTGCAGAATCAGAGCCAAGCAGTTGCTGAGCAAAAATGTCACCAGTGCCTCCTATGACAAAATAGGAGGCACTGGCGTGGGGCTGGGGCAGGGCTCCAGGCTTCCACTGATCACCCACCAGTCTGTCCAGGGGGTGAAGGAGGTCCCTGCTTTCATTGCACCGATGCACCTACCTTGAATGACGCCTTAGGACTCAACAGGAGGTGACAGGTGAGGTGAACGGAGCCAGCCTTGGTGTAGCACGGTTCTGGCAGCTATGCCCTCAGCAGTGCCCAGTTTCCTAAACCTGACACCTCATCTCCAAGGAGCAGAAGTGTAGTGTGGGCATGTAGATCACAGGGCCCTGTGAGGACAAGTACAGATCATGGCCACGACATGCCTCTCCCCTTCCTTAAGCCATAGAGGAATGTCCGGGGAGGAAGTGAAAATTATTCCAGAGCCTGCCAGGCACCACACGCAGGTGGGACACGGATCCCCTGTGTCTGTCATTCACAGGACTGGTGTGGATTTTCTTTTTATCAATTCTCTGGCATCTTCTCCTCCATCTTACCAACAACAAGAAAGTAGAATCTGACCTTAGAATCACAGAGAATCACAGAGCCCCTCCTGCACAGCGGGCCCGGCAGCACGTGCCATGTCCTCCGACCGTCACCTGTGGGACCGCCATGAGCGCTCTCCAGACTCAAGGCCCGAGGCCGTAGGCCGGGGGGACACAGCTCACCTCACTCTCCCCAGTAAAGGGGGACCACCTCTCGGCAAAGACGTCTCACCCTCTTCTGCCCGAGGGACAGCTTGAAAGATACACAGGGAAACATAGTAGAGGGTGAGGGGTTAGGCAGCCCAGAAGAGATCATCTGCACTTCCAAGGCAGAGTGGGGTCTTTGACCTAATCACAGGGACAAAGTGAGGACGAATTTTTCCCTGCTGTGTCCCATACACCGTGACATGCCTTTCCCTGCGTAAGGAGCTAATTCGGAAGCCCCTGGCAGTGTTCCTGATGCCCTAACTTGGCATGGTGGCTGTCAGGCAGGGGAGAGGGCCTGAGCCGTGCTGGTGCTGGGCCTGGGAGGCAGGAGACATCGGCTCCACCCTGAGCTCAACCAGCACCTCGTTCTGCGTCTCGGGATTCAGAGTCTCATTTATAAGCAAAGGGATGAAACTGTCCCAGGACAGGCTGTCCAACAGGAATGAAATGAGAGTCATGTAAATAATGTTTCTCAGTTGCCACGTTTAAAATGTAACAACAAAAAAAAAAAACCAAGTAACTGATTTTAAGAACAGACCTTACTTATTCTACTGTATGTAAAATACTATCATTTTGACGTGTAATCAATATAGAAAGTAACAAGATAGTTTATATTCTTTTTACTAGACAAGTTTCAGCGTCTGATGTGCATTTGACCTACAGCACATCTCAGCTCAGACCGGCCTCCTCCCCAGCACTACTAACAACAGTAGCTGTGGCTACTCTATTGGACAGCAACTCCAGGGGTCCCCCCAAGTGTCCTGGCTGAAAGGGGGGAGTAAGTGTCCACACTAACCCTAAAAGGATCTCTCTGAAACAAAGGCGGATTTAGTTTTAAACGTCTGAAAACCGGCGGGCTACACCTCCTTCCCGCCTTGGCTACAAGAAAGCCCTCCTCCTTGATGATCCCATTCTGGATGTAGGGAAGCAATCTGTCACACAGCCAGGGTGGCCCGGCCTTCAGGTTGACTTGCCTGCTGTCTGTGTCCAGTCCCACGAAGTCCTCCTTCTCAAATAGGATGTAGAGGAGGGGGGTCTTCTCCCCAGAATTTTCGGGGTCCCCATCCAGCCACTTGGACTTGGGCAAGATGAAGAGTGACTCAGTGAAGTCGTCGATCCTCTTCTCCACCACCCTGCAGTCCTCGTAGATTGAAGGCCACGTCGGTGTGCGGCTGCTCGGCCACCTCCCCATACAGCACAAAGACAAAGAGCTGAGAGTCGTAGAGCGTGGTGCCATACAGCTCCTCTGTGTGTGGAGCTTCTAGAAGGTCTTGGCCAAGAGGCAGTCAGTAATGGTGACAAGGCCCATGACATTGCGGTGGGTCTGGAAGTCACTCCATCCATTCTCGGGCGCATAGAGATACCTATAGTAGATACAGAGTGCCCACTGGGAGCCGCACGGTCTGATCTGGCTCACCAAGGAGATTCCATTATAGATGCAAAAGAAATTCTCTAAGATGATCCCCACGGGTTGGACCACAATCGGGAGAGTCTGGCGGTCCTCAGCGCACTGCATGTAGTCAGGGGCGTTCATGTTGCAGGCGCTGCCGAGAAGGGAGGGTAAATCGATGTACATACTGTGCTGTGGGCTGCGGGCCTCACTGGGATGCGGCGACCTGGTGTGCACCAGCCAGAAGGCAAGGGAAGTCCAAGCAAATCGGGGATAAGTTTGTCCTCAGCGTCTGCACATGGCTACTGAAGCTCAGATCACATTACCCAGCTTTTGGTCTAGGCTTCCATCCCCTGCAGAAAAGGATCATTTCTTGTTTTCTGTTTCCAAGCACCTAGGCAGGCCCTGATGCAAAGTCGGTGCTCAAAACTGCTGAATAAATGAATGAATAAAGGAACTGCTTCCCCACCCCTCAGCAGGATATAATGCAAAGAACCATAGTAGGATCAAAATATCTGGATTTCAACGCCAATTTATTTGAACTCCTAAGGTGCAGAATAATGGGTAAGAAAACTTGCTTTGGGGAGGAGGGTACAGTTCAGTGGTAGAGCACGTGCTTAGCATGTTCAAGGACCTAGGCTCAATCCTCAGTACCTCATTTTAGAAAAATGAAACAAATAAATAAACTTAATTAACCCCCTCAAAAAACATTTTCTCCATTCAAAATTCAAAAAAAACCACTTTGCAATTGACACAACATTGTAAACTTGACTATACTTCAATTAAAAAAAAACTACTTGCCTTACAAGAATATATCTGGATTATGGAAGTTTGCAAATGTAAAATGCCTAGGGTACCACCTGCATAAGAAGAAGGAACTGTACAAATGTACTATCCCTCATTTATGAGCTATTTTTCCTTTGGGGAGATTATAACCTCTCAGAGATATTTTTCTCATATTAAAAAAAAAAGAAAAGAAAACATTACCTGATTCTCCATACTGCTGAAGAATCAGATAACCCTATGAAAGCATCTGACCCACAGAGTTTATTCAATAAATGTTTGTTGAATGAATGAATAAACAAGCAAAGTGAATGCTGCTCCCTGCCACAGACCATCATAATGGTACTGCTTGGAAATGCCATGCCCACGTTCCACCCAAATCTTCACTAACCACGTGGGTGACCTGGGCAGACCTGTGTGCTTCTCTCAACACCAGTTTATTCATAAATAGAAATGAGGGCAATAACACAAACCTAAAAGGGTTAGTGAGTCACGAATGAATAGTACCCCAACTTTGCAAGATGGAACTATTAAAGAAAATTGGGCAAAGAGTCCATAGGCCCTCTCCATATTATCTCTTACAACTACATGGGAATCTACATTACATCTAAAAATAAAAAGTCTATTATTTTAAAGAGGCTATTGAGTTTAAATCAGCTCACCATCTCAAATAAGGAACACACAGTACAAATAAGAGAATGCGCAGCCCATGAGATGCACTCAGTAAATATTCCCACTGAACCCACTGGTCCCTCCAAATTCAGAGCATGAGGATGTGTCCTCGTGGCCAGAGGCCACTGCACCTGAAGCTAAAAAAGCTAATGGTCCCCACTTTCAAAAGCCCCTGCCACCAACCTAGGTCTAATTTTGTATTTGTAATTTTTTTTCTTTTTATAAAATAGAAATCCCCAATTGCATAGCCTTCAGGTCACCAAAACCTGACCACAGAGATCATGATGGCAACCCTCCTTGGTGAAACAATAAAATGAAAAGCCATTTCCACAAGACCTGTGTGTAAATCTACTAGGGAACTTCATCCTGGACTGAGAGGAAGAGGACTGGGGAGGAGGGGGCAATCTGAGGCACACAGACCCATGGGACACCTGTCCCACGATGGACATTACACTCAACCCTCACCCTCCAGGAACTTCAAAATACACACAGACAGAGTGATGTGGACAATATATATGTATTTTTAAAGAAATTCCGACTCTCTAGCAGGTCTTGTATCTACCGAGACACAAATGGCTTATGTGTATAATGTTTCACAAAAGCCTTAAAACATTACCACCCCAACTTGACACATTAAGAAACTAGGGATAGAGGTTTATCACATTGTGCAAGATTAGAGAGATGCCACATCAGACACTGTATTTAAACCCAAGCCTTTGCTCCAGTGCTCACACAAGAAAGTGTGACATACTGCCCCTTTCCTGCCCTCTCCCTGCAATAAATCTCTGAAGAGTCTTTTCTGTGCCACGTGGAATCACAATCACGTCAATTTACCACAAAGAGCTATGTGACTCCTTGGAGGACGTGTCAAAATCTAAAGGGTTGTGATGGGAGGAGAGATTTGAATTTTCTGTTTCTCAAAGGAAACATGGCTTTAAAAGAAACTGAAAAGCACTTATCTAGTCTAAGCCCTCATTGTGCAGAGAAGGAAATGGAGGCTCAGAAGAGATGAGGAAAGGGACTTATTAACAAATATTGCCTCAGTGCAACACCAAGCCAGCCCTGGGCCCTTCTGGGGGAGTACCTGGAAGGCCCAGGAAAATGATTGTTAGAAAAAGGAAAGAGAAGAAGCATACAAGGCCCTGTCTCCACACCACCATACCATGAAGTTCCACCAGATTATCCAGTATTGGGTGCAGCCAAAATTTAGGTGGGCTAAAGAGGTTATAGAAACCTGGAAGTCTCAACCATAGTGGAAATTCCAACATTTACTGTTTTTTTCCAATTTCAAGCATCAGTTCAGTGGGCGCTCCATACGAGGGACTACACGAGGCCTGGAGTTCTCCCAAATACAGATCTCTATTATCACGTGTGCAAACCACACACAGGCCCACCAGAAGAAAAACGCCCACACATAAGATGGAACTACTGAAACAGAAAAGAGCCAACCAGCATATATTGCTAGCAAAAACGGTGCTGCTAGAAATAGACTCATGGACATAGAAAGCAAACTGTTGTTAGCAGGCAGGAAAGGGAGGATTAACAGATACACATTAATAAATATAAAATAAATGACAAGGACCTACTATATAGCACAGGGTACTATTTTCAATTTCTTGTAATGAGTTGTACTAAAAACAATCTGAAAAACATTTATATACATATGCTTAAGCTTATAACTGAATCTCTGCTGTACATCTGAAGCTAACATGGTAAATTTACAACACTTCAATAAAAAATAATTTTATATAATAAGTAAAAATAAAAGCAACGCCATAAAAAAAAAAGTAAAAGAACACGGTAATCCCCTTAGCTGTAGGTGGTGGAGAACTCTGCAAGCACCAAGTCCACTCGAATACTCCAGCACTGGCGGTCACTCATTCTAACCATCAGAGAATCACTTGGCTTCTACGAGGTTACTTTTCTCTTCAGTGAAAGGCTACAGTTGCATCTAATGATGTATTGAATCTCATCATTCACAAACCCAAGAATTAATGAGGATTTCCCATAGGCCTGGCTCTGGACAGATGAAAAGATAGGGTCCCAGATATATTCATGTGTAGAAGAAGTTTATGCCATAAAGACATTAATTCTTCCTGCTTTGATAGACAGATTCATTGCAATTCTGATTAGAATTCCTCCCAGATATTTCATGGAATGTAACAAGTTAATTTATGGTCAGGAACAGCCAAGAAACTTCTTTAGAACCACCACTGGGAAGGGGTGGATAGGTCATGCATTTCAACTGGTCTTTCTGATGTGATGAAAACGTTCTGGAATAATAATGGTTGCACAAATGTGAATATGCTAAAAGCTGCTGAATTGTAACATTCAAGTGGGTGGACTTCATGGTGTGTGAACAATATCACAATAAAGCTGTTATATGAAAAAATCCTTCTTGCCAATTATTTTTCCCTCTCTACTACTAGTCTGTCCCACAATTTAAGTAAAACAAACAAACAAAAAAAACCAAAACAAACCAGATTTTGCCAGGAGCTCTTTAGGAGTGCAATGTCCCTGGGTCTCCAACGCCTAGGGTTGTGCTGTTCCTGTTAACACACAGTAGCTGGGCTGGACTAGTTACGGACTATAAGTATCTTTTTAAGATCGACGGTCTCACGTTTCACCCTGGGAGAGTGAATGATGGAGGATGAGACAGCCTCATGCCTTCAGCTCATTTTTAACTGAACCAAGCCCTGCTTTCACCACTGTAATCCCTCTCAGTATAAAAACATGTGACATCAACAAGCACCGCCATCATAACACCTGAAAGTGTTCAAGGTACTTACCTGGGGCAGAAATCCTGATCAAGGAGACAGAAGCTCCCTCAGCACTGCCGCTCCCTTTTCCCGACTCCACCAGGAGAAGCTGGGAGTTACAGCCGCGGGCTCTCAGCCTGGGGAGCAGCGCCCACGCCGCTAATCTGGACCTCAGGGATCGGGAAAGGGAGAGGAAGGCAGCCCCGGGGTCGCGGGGCAGGGAGAGC
Source organism: Vicugna pacos (assembly GCF_048564905.1). Taxonomy (NCBI): domain Eukaryota; kingdom Metazoa; phylum Chordata; class Mammalia; order Artiodactyla; family Camelidae; genus Vicugna; species Vicugna pacos. Next base: position 4,156,614 of record NW_027328783.1, read on the forward strand.
GGGGTGGGGGACGCGGGCTGCAGCCCCGCTCGGAGGCCAGCCCCAGCCCCAGCCCAAGCCGCCCGCCCCGTCCGGGTGTGCAGACCCCGCCCGCCCGGGACACAGCCCGCCCAGTGGTGGGGACGGGTCGGCGGCCTAGGAGAGGAAGCCCGGGAGGGGAGGACTCGCGGGCGGGAGAGGGGAAGCGGACGCCAGCCGCGGACTGAGGGGAGCCCGGCTGGGCCAAGAGGCGGCAGGGGCACACCTGGCCCTGGACAGCTGTGGCCGGGGCGCCGGGGCAGGTGGCGCGGGCAGAGGGGTCTGGCCCGAGCAATCCAGCTGAACACACGCTGACTGGCGCCCTGGGGGGCTGTGACACGCCGACCGCCCTCCCGCAGCCGCCTCACCCCTTTCCCGATATCCCCTCACCTTGCACTTCCACAGCCAGAGGCCCCGGCCCCAGGCAGTAGCCAAAGGCCTACAGGGCGACAGAGCTGAGAAGCCATTGGGGCCGATCCCCGGCTCGGAGCTGGAGCTTCCAACCCGCGGTCCAGCTGGCAGCAACTGCGCATGCGCAGGAGGGCCAGCGATCCGCTCTGGGTCCTGAGAGAGAAGGGGAACCGAGGGAGGGAGAATAGGGGAGGAGGAGGGGAGGCGGGGAAAAGTGGAGGGAGACACATGGACAGGAGGAGCAGAGGGAAGGCAGTTATCTGGAATTGGGAGGGGAGTAACAGAGATGGGGAGAAAGCGTTTTACCTCTTGTGGCACCCCGAAGGAGGCAGCAGTCCTGCCTATACACCCTTCTCTTACCCGTCATTGCCCACAGCTCATATTTTACGTCCCTGGCCCAGCCCTCCAGCTAAGGTCTCTGCAGAAACCCTACGGGTATCATACCCGTTGCCCCCACAAGGAGCTAGGTTTACTGTTGCTCAGGGAACCAAGCACCCGCAGGTGTTGTTTCTCAGAACTACCTTGGGAAGAGTACATATTCCCCTTTTACACGCTGGGAAACAGGCAGGCACGATCTCTGCCTTAGCTCCACTGTCCCAAATGTTGGGCTGGCAGGGAGCGGGAGGTAAAATGTCAGAGCCCCAGAAGGAGCAGACTGCCTGAGTGTTGGTGTAGAGTCCCCATCCCTCCTGGGTAAACCACACCCCAACCTCGGGGAATAATCAAGGGCTCACCGTAGGCCCCTGTGTGTGGGAGAGCTGCCCTCAGTCCCAGTGTCCAACTTGCTAGGTAGGTAGAAGTGTTATTGAGTCCAAATTCATTCTCCTCAGTGCAGGACAGGCCAGTAAGTTGGGAGACCAAGTGTTGGGGCATGGAATAGCAAGTTTCTGTAGACCTAGATGGCAAACTAATGTCCTGGAAAAACCATCTCCCCAAGTCAGAATTCAGGCTGCTTTCCTATGTGCTTGGTTTTTGCAAACTTCTTGGTGTAGGAATTCCTTCTTGTTAGAATCCTTTGTTCTTGCAGCTATCTCCCTGGGTCAGATCCCTGTAAACCTCCAACCAAACAAACGTTATTTTCTATTCGCCAACGTGTTATCTTTATATGATTGGAAAAGTGTTAAATACCCTTAAAGGTCAGAGCCTTCAGAATAGGCTCTCCTGTATATTTTAGGCTCTAGGCAACATTGTTTTACAAGCAAGAAGAAGCCTAGGAGACAGAGCACAGGGTTAAAGTCAAAGGGACAGATCTAATATGGAGTCAGATTTCTTCTTTTCTATTACTGTGGCAGAAGCCACTTGAGGATTTAAATCCCTTTAAGTTAAAAATAAGTAAAACTTTAAAGGAATTTACATACATTGGTGGGAACTTGCATAGCATATCTGGAAAAGCACACAAAGGATTGTAAACATTGGCATCTCCAGGGAGGCGTGTAAGAACAGAGGATGAGGGAAAACTTCTTTCACTTGAGTATTTTTTGCTCTGTTTGAATTTTTTTAACCATATGCATATATTTCTTTTTCAGTTAAAATAAATGTGTAATGGAGCAAAGGAGTAACTAGTTCAGCAAATACAGCAGCCATAGACTCACTGAGTCATCATTTTCGATTTAAGCCAGGAAGCATTGATTGTCTCTCTCCTATGTGCCCAGTGCTGTTTTAAAACTCTTTTATATATTTTTTTAATAAAATAATAACATGCTATCCCTCACCCCTGCTCAGGGCTGGTGGGAAACCAACTGAGTTTTTATTGAGTTGTTTTCCAAGGAGTAGAGATGAGTTATAAACAGAACACAACTTCAGGGCAAAACAGGCGGACTGGTTTTCCAGCAGGCCAGATAGCGATGACGGGTTTTCAATAGAGGCGCACAGAGGCTGAGAGAGAAAGCCTCCAGGACCCTACAGAAAGCTGCCCACAGTGCCTTCTCCATGGCACTACTGAAATAGGAAAGAACAAATCTGACTCCATATTAGATCTGTTCCTTTGACTTTAAACGTGTGCCCTGTTTCCTAGGCTTAGTCTTGCTGTTTCTGCACCTTTTGTGAAACAATGTTGCCTAGATCCTGAAATATACAGGAGACCCTATTCTCAAGGCTCTGACTTTGAAGGATATTAACACTTTTCCATTCGTATAAAGATAACAAGATACAGAATAGAAAATAACATTTGCTTGTTGGAGGTTTACACGGATCTGACCCAGGTGAAGAGCTGCAAGAACAAAGGATTCTAACAACAAAGAATTCATGCACCAAGTTTGCAACAACCAAGCATTCCCGCTTCCCCTTTTTAATATAAGAAGAGCCTGAATTCTGACTTGGGATGATGGTTCTCCAGGACATTGGTCTACCATCTTCTCCGCTGGCTTTACAAATTAAAGCCGCTATTTCTTGCCCCAAATCCTTGTCTCCTGATGTGTTGGCCTATAATGCACGAGTAGAACAAGCGTGGACTCGGAAACACAAACATACATTGAAAGTACGCATTTGGTATATTAAATGACCTGCTTCCACTCGTATTCCTGAGGTTTTCTTCTCTTGACCACTCCTACTATATTTATGAAAAACCTGTCATGTGGACACATTTCCTTCTCTAGCCACTACCCTTCCATGTAAAAACTGATGCCAAGAAGGCAATGGAAGTTGCTAGAAGGTATTACCTGGCCAAAAAAGTGCAGAAGTGGGTTCTGGCTGATGTTCAGTAGCAGGCCGGGGCACCTGACAAGATGTCATAAGTACGGATAGACAGCTGGGCACCAAAGGAGAAGCTTCTAAACTTCCATGAGGGAATTGTTGGATAGGAAGGAACAGTCCCAGACTATAGCTCTGATCCCACCACGAGCTTCCTGGGCAAGGCTGGGCAAGTCATTTAAATTCTCTAGACCCGTGCTGTCCAACACGGGAGCCACCAGCCACATGCAGGATTATGATGTTATTCTGTAGCCAGACAGAATTATAAATAAACACTTTATTGCAAAGGGTCAGCAGGTATAATATTTAAAAACATTATTGGTTATCTTGCCCTAACAAGTTATTTTTGTATGTCTAGCTTTCTGTGGGTTGTAATGCCTGCGACTAATGTTTCCCTTACAGTGAGGTATTTTGAAATTATAAGTTACTGGACACAGTACACTCATATCACAGTTGAAAAAAAACTGATCTAAATAAGCAAGGTGATCTGACTTAGTAGTTATGAGCAGGGGCTCTGGGGCCAGCCTGCATAAGTATTAATTCTCACTCTCCCTCCAGGGAGTTCTGTGTGAATCTTGGACAAATTATTGTTGCTGTTGTTGTTGTTGTTGTCATTGTCATTGTTATTATTTGTGCCTCTTTTTCCTTACCTTTTAAATAGCGAGGAAAATGTAGACTCTATCCCCTACAGTGTTGGCAGGATTAAGTGAGTAAACGTCTGTGCTGCCCACTTCCCTGGGTTTCAGCATTCTCCAGGCAATCAGTGCCAAACGCAGTGGCATTCTCCACTGTCTTCGTCAGTCTGGGATTCTGTAACAAATTACCGTGTGTCGGGTGGCTTAAACAACCAGCATATTCCTTATGGTTTGGAGGCTGAGGCTTTCAAGGTCAATGTATCTGGGAGAGGATTGCCAGCTCGAAGATGGCTGTCTTCCCACTATCTTCATGGCCCAGAGAGGAGTGAGAAGCAAGCAATTTGGGGCCCTGTATAAGAACACTAATACCATTCATGAGGGCAATACTCTCATGACCTCATTTTATCCTACTAATCACCTCCCAAAGGCCCCGCATCCTTATATCATCAACCTGGGAGATGAGGTTTCGACATATGGATTTTGAGGGGATGCATTCAGTCCACACATCGGCTAACTCTCCCAAACATGCAGTCATCAAACCTGTAGCTAATTTCAAAATAATGTTTATATCTCTCTGCCCATTTCCATTCCTACATCTACTAACACTGAAGCCCTGCTACATTTTATTTCTTATTTTCCTTGTAGAGGTTTAATTGATTCCTCTAACTCCAAGGATTCGCTCACTCCAGTCTGCTTGACAGCCCTGCCAGGTAGGTCTTCCTTAAAACACCTTCCCACTTCACCTGGTAGTTTTTTAGGTGTAAATGTCAGAATTCTCTCCACACCCCATCCTAGACCTTTAATCCCTTACACTACCGCTCACTATGTTATTTTCCTATTACCACTGTAACAAATTCCCATAAGCTTAATAGCTTAAACCAGCACAGACTTATCAGCTTATGGCTGTGGATGTCAGAGATCCAACACAGTTCTCATTGGGATAAATTCAAGATACCAGCAGGGTTCCTTCCTTCTAGAGGGTCTAGAAGAGAATGTTTCCTTTTTTTTTTTTCCAGTTTACAGAGGTCACCCACCTTCCTTAGCTTGTGCCCCTCAACTTCCTCCATTTTCATGGTCAGCAGCCTTTCTGAACATTGCTCCATCGCTACACCTCCCTCTGATTTTAAACTCAGCTGGGAAATATCCTCCATTTTAAGGACCCCTGTGATTACATTCAGCCCACCTGGACAATCCAGACTACTCACCCTATTGTCTCATCTCAGGATCCCCTTGTCCCATCCCACTCAGGCAGTATGTATGTGGCTGTGACATTCACCTTGTGTAACATTTCCTCATGAGCAATTTATGGTTCAAGGCACTTATAAGTGACTTTTTGTTTTTCTTCCTTATCCTTTCTACATTCAGTTTGTCTGGTGAGATTATATGAATCCTTTTTATTTGTGCCCCTGCACTAATCTATAATAATGTATCATGGGTTTAAAGGCTAACTAATAGACAATTTAGGAGACAGAAATCCTCTAAGATTTTTAATCCTAAAATATCTGTCATCCCTTTTGCCATGTACAGTAACATGTCACAGGTGGCTACCCTGTGGCCGGGGAGGGACATGATTCTGCCATCACACTCCCCTCATTCTTACCAATGTGCTGATCAACTAACCAAGGATCTATGCTCTCCAACTCACTCACTTCCTCCTCCTTTCCATTGACTATCCTGTTCCCACCGCTTCCTTCATTCACCACATCAGGATTTCATGACCACATTCTCCCCTAAATGAAATGGGTATCTTGCATCTAATGCCTGACAGCTGTTCTTATTGTACATGCACACACTGACCTACACATAATCCCGTCCATCTCTTTATTTTCCTAGAATCTTCCAGAAGAATCAGTTCCATGATGATAATGATGATACTGACAATGATGACAGGGGCCTCTCAAGGATTCTGATAAAGAGGGAATCGATAAAGGGAGGGAATCATTGCAAAATTGCCCCAGAAACAGGCTTAAAGGTAAATAACTCTTATAGTGTTTAATGAAATTGACTAATATTTAACTATTTTTAAGACTTTATATCACTGAATTTAAAATTTTAACGGGAATTTTCATTCACCACTAACCAAGATTCAACTCTGGGACCAAAATCTAAGGATTTCTGTCTTCTAAAAAATTGTCCACTAGCCTTTTAAACACGTGATCCTTTTAAAAAGTTTAGTGCTGGGCTGAAAATAAGCAGGATTCATATAATCTCACGAGACACAGTGAATGTGGAAAGACTAAGAAATAAAAATAAAAAGCCATTCATAACGTCTTGAACTTTACGTTGCTCACAGGGGAAAATGTTTGCCAATGTGTGTGTCACATCAACATGACGACTGAGTGGGATGGGGAAGCTGATCTTCCTCATCAGTCATTTATGCTGATTTGTTAGATGCCAAAACAGTTTCCTCATTGAAATTGCTTCTAACAAGTATGGAAGAATTTAGGTTCTACCAAAAGCAGGCTGAACATTTTCCCCTGCTTTCAGGTCTCTGGACTGAGTGTCCCCACAAGAAGGACATGATTATGTTTCATAGGGAAGTCTTCCTGAGAAGCAACAGGCTTTTCTAGGGCAGAACTGCAGGGCCCCCCATGGAGGGCTGGAGGAGGTCTAGAGGGGACACTGGAAAAATAGCAGGAGTGAATTCAGATACTGCTGCTCAGGTCGCCAAAGACAGCATTGCTATCTCTAAGGATATGACATTCTCCCAAATTTTCCATGAGTGAAGGAGCCTGTGAACACTAAGCAGGTTGTTAAGACACAGCAGCACGTAATTTGCGTGACAACACAATTAGAGTATGATTTGATATTTGCAAAATAACTAGCCCATTGTTCTTTGAAACTGCAGCAGTAGCAATAGAAATAAAAAAGACTGAGCCGTCTTGGAGACAACAATCAATAAACAATTCTAAATCTGCAGAATTCCTTGACAATATTCAAGCAATGAGCTAGATGTGTGCTGCAGATACCTCTTACTGCAGGGCTCACTCCTGCAAAGCATAGAACTAGTTTCTCAGCACACAGAGGGAACCAAGTCAAGATTCCTAATCTTTTGAGATTTACTAAATGGCTGGAAAGATCAGACAAGTACATACAGGCAAATATGATTAAATGGAATCAAATAATATCAAATGTGATTTGAGCACAGACGAAAGAGAAATTCCTTTCACCTGGGATCTAGAGAGACTTCTTCAGAAAATGTGGCTCTGGAGACGGCCAAAGACATGGGTGGAATTTTGGCAGAACAGGATGTAAGGAATTTAAAAACTTATTCTATAATTCATATAAAAATTCAAAGGATCCCAAAAATCCAAAACAACTTTGAACAAGAAAAACAATGTTGGAAGACTTGCACTATCTGATTTTCAAACTTTTTTTTTATAAAGCTACAGTAATCAGAAATTATGGTGTTGGTGTAAAACAGGAAAATAGAATAATGGAACACAATAGAATGTTCAGAACTAAACCAAGACTTATACAGACAATTGATTCTCAAAAAGGATGCTGTGGAGAAAGGATCTTTTCAGCATGTAGTGCTGGAACAATTAGATAGTGATACGCAAAAAAAAAAAATGAACTTTGATTCACACCTCACAAAATATACAAAATTTACCTCAAAATGGATCATAGATCTTAATAGGAAATCTAAAACTATAAAACAGCTAGGAGAACAAGCATAGGCTTAAGCTTTATGGCCTTGGGTTTGGCAAATTTTTCTTTGCTATGACACCAAAAGTATCATCTATTTTAAAAAGAAACTGATAGAGTGAACTTTATGAACATGAAGACTCTTCAATGCTCTTCTAAACACTGCTAAGCAAATGAAAAGACAAGCCATAGACAGAAGCTATTTGCAGATCATATATCTGATAATGGTCTCTCTTTGTATCTGATCCAGAATAAAGAGGTCTCAAAATTCAATAATAATTCAAACACCTGAATGAATGAGGCCAGAAAACACACTTCAGTAAAGATATCCAGATGGATAATAAGCATATGAAAAGATGCTGATTAAAGGTGTCATTAGTGATTAGAGAAATACTTTTAAAAACCACAGTGAGATACTAGTTCACATACATACTAGAATGAATACAGTTAGAAAGACTGACCTTACAAGGTGCTGGCAAGGAAGTAGAGCAACCAGAACTGATACACACCACGAGGAATTTGCAATAGTACAACCATTTTGGAAAAGTCTTTAACAGATTCTTTTAAAAAGGTAAACACCTATGTACCATATAATCCAGACATTCCTCATCTGGTGCTTTAGAAAGGAAAAGCATATGTCCATACAAAGACTTATAACCAAATATTCACTGCTATTTTATTTATAATAGCTCAAGTTGTAAATAACCCATGCATCCATCAAGAAGTAAATGCAGAAAGAAATGATGGTCTATACAAACACTGCTCACAATAAACTCTTCAGTAAAAACTCAGCACTAAACAATACTCTACTATAAGACAAATAAGCTATTAATACAGCAACACAGATGATTCTCAAAATAATTACACTGAATGAAAGAAGTCAGACAACATAGAGTAGATACTGCATGAATCCATTCATATAAGGATCTTGAAAATGCAAACCAATATGTTGTGATAGAAAGCAGATCAATGGTTCCCAGGGGAAGAGACGGGGAGGGAGGGAGGGACAACAAAAGTCAGGAGAGAAGCTTTGTGGGTGATGGGTATCTTCACTGTCTTGAGTGTGGTCATGGTTCCTTGGGGATATTCTTACGTCAAAACATATTAAGCTGTACACTTTAAACGTGTGAAAATTATTTTGCCAAGTATACCTCAAAGCTGTTTTAAGAAAAAAGGCACTTTAGTCCTGATCCACCTCAGCGCCTGATTGGAGTGACATGATCAGTCCCTCACACTGTCTGCCTAACGGGAAGGTAGAAAAGCTCTCACAGAAGATAACATGGATTTTTCATTTGCAATGTCTGCCATGTAATAAAGAATTTCTAGACATGCAACATGTCCAGACTATATGACAGATAACATGAGAATAAGGAGCATTAGACAAAGGATGCAAACCCCAGGTGATGTAGGCGTCAGAGTTACCAATAAAGGCTATAAAATACTTTTAATATATTCAAGAAAATAAGGAAATGATGGGAGAATAGATAACAGGGTAGAGACTTTCACCAGAGAAATATACTGGAATGTATTTTTAGGAAAAATCAAACTGATACTCTAGAACTGAAGCTTTCAGCTCTGGAAACAGGTAAACAGAGCTAATTAGGATCCCTTTTAAGTAAAACTTTCAGTAATTCTGGGTAAAATATAACAACAAAGTAACACAGAGCTAACTATGGAGAGAGAAGTTCCCTGATGACAATACAAAGAGGACACTTAAAGCCCAGAGTGGTCATCTTGTGAGCTGATGCCACCGCACCCTGGAGGGAAGGGGTTTTCATCTGCACATAAATAAGGATACAATGTCCATGTAGGAAAAAGTGTCCATACCAGATGTAGAAGACTCTTCCTCTATATCTATATAGTCAGAGACAGAGATGTAAAGTGGCAGCAGAGGTCACAGTGACACAGGGCCCTGGGCCAAGGAGTGTGAGCACCTCTGCAAGCTGGGAAAGGTAGGATGACGAATCCCTCCCAAGAGCCTAGGTGTGGAACTTAGCCTTGGCCACTCGTTGGTTTTAGCCCACTGACATTGACTTTGCACTACTGCACCCTAGAACAGTGAGAAGATGAATGTGTATTGCTTTAAGCCACTGAGTCTGTGGTCCTTTGTTACAACAGCAATAGGAAAGGAACTCAGGAACCAATATGAACTTGAACCACAGGCTGCCTGCTGTGCTGGCAGGGAGTCCTTTGTCTCTGATCCTGGGGGAGTGTCCTGTCCTCTGGCAGCATCCACAAACTACCTCATGCTAACTTGGCAGTTTGCAGAGGGTTAAATCTTATCCCTGCACAGTTCTTGATATTTAGTTAATAAAAATGATGGTGTCATCATGGGTATTTTTCCATCTTTTAAATACCCTTCAGTCTTCTAATAAAGCTACTTCTAATTAAGAGACCATGTAAATAGTTTTCAATCTTCATAATAAATAACTGTGGTTTTATCTGGTTACTTAAATTATGAATAATAATGTTCACATTTGTAAAAGTTATTAAAATCAACATTGTTTAATGAAAATATCATTTCTTTTCGCATGAACATGTATTAACTACAAGAAATGTTCCATGCTTTCTTCTACGATTTACTGTTAGAGCCTTAAAGAATAATATTTTCCTCAAAAGATATTACGGCAAAGGGATTTCTTTTGGTGGAACTGTTCCGGCATCAAATCTGGTGCATGTCTCAGGCCACTGGCAACATAGAGATGATAGAAATTAGGAGGCATTATAAACACAGAATCATTTTTAAAGGAATTAAAAAAACTGGATGTGTGTAAACAAAGAATCAGAGAATATTCTGGTGAAATAAATGTATTTTTCAGCTTAAGCAAGACATGGGGTGAATAAATCTGAAATGAAAAAACCACCCAGAGATTAGCAGCGAGTCATGCATGCAGTGTGAATGATCAAAACCAAGTTGTTTCCAAACCAGTGTGCAGGCTTGATGCCTTCATGAATCAAATCTGTGTGGCACCAGGCCACCTCGAATACATGTTGATGAGGTATTTATAAGCCCTTCACCATCCCAAATCAAAGCCCACGCACGAGCCACAAGACCATCACCTACACATTTGGAAAACACACAACATGGTGAATAGCACTTTTCTTGTTCAGTAGCCGGTGGCAGCGAACTGTGAGCAGACAGAGATACAGGGACACAGAGGCACCTCCCCTCAATCAGCTGATAAACTTCCGTGCATCCCTGGGGACAGGATTGTCATCAAATGCACCATGGATTGATCCTCCTCCTAGGAAAGGAACCGTAGTGCTGTCATTAGGTTTGAGCAGGGGTGGGTGGAGGATCTCAGAAGAGTTGTTTCAGCACACCAATAGAATTCTTGGCCACCGTGACCACGAAAGACAAGTCCCCTGCCATCCGGGTAGGCACTTGGGCTCCTGACAAAAGCTGGGCTCAGTAAAGGGTTGAGTAGAAGGCACAGACCTGAGGGATGCCCCAGCAATAGGCAGGAGGTAGGGCCTGGTTTATACTGCTCTGGGTGTATCCCAGACTCATCCGAATACGAAATCAGAAATTTGCAAAACAGCAGAGCTGGGGTGGATCATCTACTCCAGACTCCTCACCTTACAGTTAAAAGGGTGGCAACCCTGACAGGCAAAGCAACGTGCTAAAGGCAGAGCGTGGAAGTGGCTGTGCCAGATGAAACGCAGCGTGCAACCCCCGTTCAAGGCCGCTGACTCTGACGACGGGGCCAAGGTTTCCAATGAGGAGAATAAGACAGTGTAAATACTTTGTTCCCCCTAAAACCCCAAATGTTTTTTAAAGGCACAAAAACTCACCTTAACTAGATCTCTTCTGAGGGGGCTCTCTTCTGCTTCTTCGTCTTTCTGTCTCCATTTCCCTCTCTCAGACACAAACACATTCAGTTTTGTGAAAGGGGACGTCCTTCCATACAAAGACAGACTTCACATCTTCAGAAAGATACCTGAGAAAGCACGTTTCTCAATTCAAGTCTTTGTGTGAGTTCTGGGCAACTGGCTTATTTTCTAGAACAATCGGTAGTTACAAAATCAGGAAATCATCTTCCACAAAGGCAGAGTTCTGGTCCGTGTTGATAAAGTTGGGGATGTCACATTTCATGAGTCTGTTCGGCTCCTCCTCTGGCCACCTGCTGCATCTGATGGCTTCCTGGAGCCGAATAACACTGTAAAGGGCTATGGTAGGGATACCAGCTTTGGCCTTGTCCAAGTGGTCCACTTCATTGATGTAGCAGTGAAAGAGGGACCTAGATTCGTCATTGCACTGCCAGAGAACACCTTGGGCAGCAGCGGTCTTCCAAAGTCTGACACAAAGCTGTTGAGTCTAAATCTCTTCTCGGGAGACTCTGCATTGCTACAAAGAAAACCAAAATAAAATATCGTTCACAGTGTAGCGCGGTGACCTGAAGAATCATAGTTTTTGCCATCTACTGAGAGTAAATCCCTGCACAGAGCATGCTGACATGCACTGGAATTGAAAGACATCACTTCTGAACACATACAATTAAACCCAAGGCAAAAGTCTAAAGTGAGGGCTCATGGACCATCCTAAAAAGACATCGTTCCCTGAGAATCCTCAATATTGGTGCCTCGCACACCAGTGTTTCTCCGTGGGACACTCAGATCTCTTCATCAGGATTCGTTAAAGTGCTTCTTAAAATGCAGAATCCTGGGGTGCACACCCTCAGAGTCTCCAGAGGTAGCGACTGGTAGTCTGTATTTTCATAGCCACCAGGATAACTAAACATGCTCAGGTTTAGCACCGCAGTCTACATCGGGTCACCTGAGCATCGACAATTCTGTCTCACGGGATGGGGGGTGCCATGTGTGTCAGGGTGCTGTCCTACCCATGTGTCTCCCCTGATTCTCAGAACTGACAGTGCTGCCCCATTGGGCACGAAATACCACCGTTTCACAATGCATACGCAGGGCGCCCGACTGAAAAACAATCAGTGATAGGAGAGGGGACAAAACTCAGCTTCCTGTTACCTTGTTTCACTTACTGTGGGACGAGTGATCAATTCAAGGGTAATAAATCAGTGAATGAGTGAATAACATGACTCGCGTTAGTCCCACGAGTGCCTGGAAGAGCAAGCCTGGGCACATTGAGAACCATAACAGCCCATCTACTTAAATGTCATCCTCCACAGATCTATGTAAAGGTTACTTCCACCCAGGCAGTGACTCCAGAAGGGCAAGAATCATGTATGAACACACTCTCAAATCCAGAACAGAACCTGACAACAATTAGGCTCTGGAGTCTGTGTTTAGCGAGTGTGGAATCTCAGTGTTTCCAGCTCTTACACCTTGCCTTCCCATCCCACCACACACGATATGGCCCTTATGTCCAGTTCTCCCGGGGCTGGGGCCACGGAACCCATTTATAGGACTGGAAGAATCTGATCATTTAAACCATCCCCCAGATTATCATCAAGAGTCACCTGCATTTCAGGGATCAGTAATCCCAGAAGCTTTGCAGTTCAGGCAGCTGAGGGATTTTTATATCAGCTCTGTCTTCTACTGTGACTGCCTGGGTGACATCAGACAAGGAATTCTGAAAAGCCTGAACTTTTCCTTTCAGGAATAATCTAATTAACAAATCTCGTTGACCACTCAACAAATGTGATGTGAAGATCAATAATTTACACAGGAGTACAACATTCACTAGGTCGTGGATTTAGAATCAGAGGAAAATCATTTTAGAAAGCTTGACAGAATGTAGCTTTAATGCGAATTTAAGTATTCTTACCTTTCAGTAAATCATCTTCCCCTACTTATCACTTCACCCAAGTTTAAAAGATGTCTGAGAACAGGGATGAGTGTGTCAGCAATCTGAGACCCAATAACCTAAAATGTCACCTAGGAAAAAGAGGGGAGTAACACATTTTTAAAAAGCATGGTGAGGATGGCGGGGCCATCCCCAACCCCAGACTAAGAAGCTCTGAGTAATAGCTTTCCTGCCTGCCTGGGGCATCAGCTGATGTGAAAATCCACCCAGAAACCTCACTGTCCAGCAGCTCTTCCATAACACAGGCTACACTTTCTCAGAATTAAGAATTGCGTCCAGTAACCACTTCGCTGAAGAATAAAGACAAAGGAGAACAAGAGAGTTCTGCCCCTCCCAAGGGAGAGCCCAGACCTCGGGCTGCATGCACTGCGCCCACCTCCCTGGAGAAGAATAAACTGGAGAAGGGCGTTCTGCGAAACTGCGGCAGCAAAGGTTGAGATGGGAACAAATTGACCAGCTGGCCAGGGACAGCCCCCTCCGTCGCTGCCTTGGCGGCTGCCTCAGCCCTCTCAGCCCATCCTGCCCACCTCCGGTGGCTAAGCTGTCAGAGAAATTGCTTTGCGACCTGGAGCAACAGAGGCTGCCCTCAGGCCAATCTGCGGAAAAGATGGGAGCTAAACCCCCAGCTCCCGAGCGGCAGGCTCCATACCCCCGCCAACACCCCGACGCCCCCGCACCCTACCGCAACCCCGGGGAAATATGACCCGAAGAAGTGTGACCTGGGAACGAGGGGCAGCAGAGGCCGCCCCCACGTCAGGCCTGCAGAGAGATTGGAGCTTATCCTCCAGCTCTCCAGGGGCAGCCCCTGTCCTCTCCACCTCCTGATCTCACCGCGCCCACCTTCCAGGAGCAATCAGACCAGGTGTGGGGTGTCAGGCGAATCTTGCGCCAGAGAGGACGTCCCCAGGCCAGGTCAGGGGAGAGGAGAAGAAGTGGCCCCATTAGGCGGGGCAGCCGGCCGTCGCAACTGCCTGCCCCTCGACCACATCGGGCCCGTCTCCCAGGAGCAAGCTGACCTGGAGACGGGCATCCGGCTTCTTGGGCAGCAGAGGACGCGGATAGGTCACGGGGAAGAGGAGAGCAAATTGACAGGCTCCGCGCTGCAGGTCTTCTACCCCCGCCATCGCCACCCCCGCACCTTAAAGGCACCGCCCAGGGCGCCCCTCCCCCAGCAGGCTGAGTGGGACAGGTGCGTCTGGTGACCTGGGGCAGGAGAGGCCACTCCCACACCAGGCCATCGGGGAGACGGGAGCCAATCCACCAGCTCCCCAAGGCAGCCCCTACCCCCGCAGCAGCCACCACTCTTGCCCATGACCTCACAGTGGCCTTCTCTAGGGAGCAGGCTGACCTGGAGATGGACGTCCGACGAACTTGGGACAACAGGGACCGCCCCCAGGGCAAACCATGGGGGGAAGTGGGAGCAAATGGACAAGTTCCATGGGAAAACCTGCTGCTGCTGCCACCACCCCCAAAGTACCAAGTCCAACTCCCGGGGTCAGGCCGACTAGGATACACGCGTCTCATAACACAGGGCAACAGCGACCGCCCCCAGGACAAGACGCGGGGAAGATGGGAGCAAATGGGCCGCTCCCCCGCTGCAGGCCCCCGACCACCGCCACCCCTGCACCCTGACTACCCTGCCTCCCGCCCCCAGCAGGCAAAGTGGGACAGGGGTGTCCCGGGACCTGGAGCAGCAGAGGCCGCCTTCAGGCCACGCGGTGCAGACATGGAGCTAATCCACAATCTCCTCCGGGGCAGCCTCCCTATGCCTGCAGCCACCACCTTACCAGCCCCCTGACCGCACCGCACCCATCTCCCAGGAGCAAGCTCACCTGGAGTCGGACCTCAGGCAAATCTCCGGCGGCAGACGTCGCCCCCAAGCCAGGCCGTGGGGGAGAGAAGAAATGGAGCAACTCCCTGGAACACATCCCCTGCCCCTGCCGCCTCCGCCGCCGCCTCCCAGGAGCAAGTTCATCTGGAGACCCGCGTCCCGCCTCTAGGGCAGCAGAAGCCGCCCCTGGCTCCGCCTCCGGGGAGAGCGGAGCGAATTGATCGGCTCCCCCGCGGCAGCCTCCCTCCCCCCGTGGGTCCCGCACCTTAACGGCCCCGCCCCCACTCCGCACTCAGCTAGCTGAGTGGGACAGGAGTGTCCGGCGACCTGGGGAAGAAGAGGCCGCTACCAGGCCCAGCAGCCGGGACAAGGCAGCTATTCCACCCGTTCACCAGGGGTAGACCCGCTCCGCCCCTCTGCCGCTGCCACCGCCCTCTGACCTAACCGCCCCACCTCCCAGGAGCAAGCTTACCTGGAGTGCAACATCTGGCGAATCTCCGAATCTCCGGCGGCCAAGCCCCACCCCAGGCCAGGCTGCAGGGAAGAGAAGAAATCGATCGGCTTGCCCGGGCAGCCTCCCAACCGCCACCGCCGCCGCCGCCGCCGCCGCCCAAAAGCATTGCAATAGCCTACCGGGGTCAGGCTGACTGCAAGGATGTGCACTTGCCTTCTTATCCTGGCCAGGTCCCTGAGCACCTCCCTGCATCCCTACACTCCCTGCACCTCTGCACCCCTGCTACTCTCTGCAATTCTGCATCCCTCCACCCCCACATCCCCTGAAATGCCTGCGCCCTCCACAGCCCCTGCACCCCTGTCACCAGTTACACTTTTGTGCTGCTTACACTCCTGCACCCCTGCATGTCCCACACACCACCTCTTGGGCCTTTGGCAGAGTCTCTGCTGTTAGACCAATGCACAGTGACTCACTCTTTGCCAGTATATGATGCATCAGTGGACGTCAGGGGTTGCCTGCAGGAAGGTACATGTTCCCGGTCACTAGCCTGGGCCACTAGGGTGATCTCTGTGAGGTCACCCAGGACGGGTTCAGAGATGCTGTTCTCTGGGAAGAGAGGAGTTGAAACCGGTCTTGAGGGCAGAGCTGTGCTCACCAGGCCGTCCACGCTTCATGTTTTACACAGGGCTTCGGAGAAGTGAAATGGATCCGGCCAAGTAATACCGGCCTGCTGTGAGCCCACCTCAGTCCTGGGCTCTGAGTCAGACCGACTGGCTCCCTCAATCAGGGCCCAGTTTGGGCACCTGAATGGTCCCTTTGAGGCATCCCAACAGTTCTCAGGATGAAGTCTGGCTGCTTCCACCCCATGGCCCTCCCTCCTACTGTGCTGGCCTCAGGAAGGTTCCTTATATGGGGAAGAAGGCAGCCCACACCCTACCCCACCCCTCACCTTTCTCTAAACCAGGCTGGTGCTCTCTCTGCCCCTCAGAGTCTGGGAAGCCATCCCTCTTCAGTTATGTCCCTTCTGAGATGGACTTGCTTCCACTCAATTCTAGGTGAGGATGCACCATGGAATGCACTGGGTAAGAGAACCAAAATAAATAATTTCTTCTGTGAGGTTGTCTGTTTATCTACTGGGGCTGGGCTGTGTGTAGTTTGCTACAGCTATTGGTGTGAGAGGCTAAAACAGCCTGTGTGTCCTTGTTTTCATCTCCCCGCTGTCTTTGGGTTTTCCCTAGACACTCCTGAGACATTTACTTCTGTTAGTATTATTCCTGTTATTACACACGGGCCCTACTGACATGGAGGTAAGGTGTTGGGGGAGCGGGACAGAGCAGGGCATCTGCAGTCCTGTGATTAGTTCTCATTGAGCCTGTGCCCTGAGCTGTGACCTCCGCAAGTGTGTCTCTTTCCCCCCACCCCAATTTGGGTGACACAGAAGGGATTTCCCTTCTCCCAGGTTGGTTAGGCTCTGGTAAAATAATTTCTCATTAAAAAAACAAACAAAAAACAACTTCCCCCAATGAAACAGAATGTTCTGGGTGTATTTCAATACAGTTATTTTCTCCTCTCCAGGCAGGAAGCATGAGGAGTTATCCTCTGACCTTCATTCTGAGAACAGGACACGGTCCTGGATGTAAAATACATGAAAAAGAGCATGGGGCCCCTCTGACTGGCCCCCTGGAGTAGTCACACTCTGATTTCCCCACACTGAGCCTCCTGCTGGCCTCAGGGACCTGTTAAATCTGCCTGCCCCCGGGGTTCTTACAAAAGCAGGTTCTACCTTGGGAGCTGTGACTCTCCAAGCCTGCCCGCTGTTCCCTTTGCAACCTCTCTGGGTTGGAAACAGCTTTCCCCCTCAGTCTTCTGGGATCTAAGAAGAGCAGTGGGTTTGCAGCTCCCTCAGATTTGGTGTTATTTTCAGGACAGGAGGAAGAACTTCTGAGCTCCACACGAGCTGGACCAGAGGCTGGAATCCTCCCTTCCTCTGCCACCGTGCAATCAGTGGCTGTGGTTCTAGCCGAGTTTCTGAAGATGTGGACTTAAACACACATATCCCAGCCCTCACAGGAGCACACAGTCCTATAAATCCCCCTAGTTTCCACTGGTAACTATGGAGCCGATGGGGACACGGGTTTCGGGACCACAGAGGCCTGACTGCACGACTTGCTCCATGGCCTATTTACGTGGTTGCTCCGGGCCTTGTCTGAAGTGGCTTGTTTACCACACCTGGTACGTAGGAAACACAAAATAAGTACTAGAACCTTCACTTTTTCTCCCTCCAGGGCCTTCAAACGTAGAAAGTAATAAGTGAACTCAGACAGCCTAGTCACCACAATGAGGTCCGTCCAGCCTGGCTCTCCTGAGTGATGGGCACTGACTTGCACCTTAACTCGGAACAGTAGGGGAACTGCCTTCCTCTAACTGGGCCTCTCCCCACACCAGGCACGCCCGCAGCTCAGACGGGGCCAGCTCCCCAACTGAGGTGTGTGCTGGTGGCTTCAGTGTGACCTGGCCCTGCCGGGACATGAACCTGCAGTGAGTGAGGTGGAGGGTCGGGTGGAGGGGGGTCCCTTCTGGGGTGGCAGGGGGCCCGGTAGCACCCCTCCCAGCCTGGTGCCTGGGGCTCCCTAACACCTCCTACAGCTCCTGGGTTGGCTCCGGTCCTGGCCACTCCACACACCCTCCCAGTATCTTTTCATTATGCCCCTTTTCTGCTTTTATCAGCGAGAAGTGGCTTCTGTTGCTTGTTCAGTGAAACAGTACATCGGGAAACCAGACTACTTCTAACATCAGTAAAATACCAACCTCGGTCAGCTCGCCGGGCAGACCGTGCAGCACAAAGGCCTGAACAGGGCTGTGCGAACGGCTTACGTGAAGGGTCCTCAGCATCTGTCTTCAGAGATACAGAAGCTGATGGTTCAGGTAAAACCTCAGGGTGGGATTGAGGAATCCAAAGCTGGTTGGTTTCAAAGGCTAATTGGTCAGACCAGACCCCTGAGCTGTGGTCAGAAGCCTGGCTCACCGTCACGCAGACTCAGCGCCCTAAGTGCCGGGTGGGGCCGGTGCTGTTCCCTTTGTAGGCTCTCGTTGGGGATTCAGTGTAGCCCCTTAAATACAGCAGAAATTCCAGCCCCATTAGCCCCCACCCTGAGTGTTCCATGACACAAATCCCGGGAGTGTTTAATTTTCATCTTTGTTTAGGAGGATGAAGGTGGTTCAAGAGAAGACATAAATTCACACTTAGTGACACAAGGTCACAGCCAGTACTTCCTCCACGGAGAGCTATGTGCTCCCACAGTGGTGGCTGGGGGCTCGGCAGAGACCCTCTGCTGGTCCCAGAAGGACTCGCTCCTCTGGCCACAACTCATGGGTTGGACAGCAGATCCAGACGGTGACAGAGCATCTTTCCTGGGAATTTGGAACTGACACATAGAAATCAAGTTCACTCATCTGGAGTTTGGCGGAGGGGAGGGGCGGTGGTTGGAAATCAAATGAAACCAGAGCATGAGAGACACTTAGAAGTGAAAGAGCGAGAGACAGAGAGACTGAGCTTGTGAGAGCAAATAGTCAGAAAGAAGGCAAACAATCAGGGGACAGAGGAATTCCAGCTCCTGACTGTCTAGTCTGTCCCAGCCCATCAATGACCCCGTGAGATGTTTAATAACATTCCAGTTTTGCAGATTAGGAAACAGGCTGAAAGAGGTGGGGGCTGGGTTTGGGGGCACAGTTAATTCAATTGCCACTGGACCCCACACTTCCCATTGCCTGAAGGCACCCTAATCCTCACTGGGACCCCTGTGGTCCCCTGACAGCCCAGCACCCTGATCAAAGGGACCCTGCGGGAGTGGGAACCCCTCTTGAGTGTGGAGAGTTCCCTGCCCCGAGATGCCATGCATCAGCAAGCTCCCGCTCACCCCAGCTTAACATCAGCCCAGCTGTACAGTCTCCCAACCCGCTTCCCTCCCTGCCAGGCACCCCCAACCTTACCACCGAGTGTACTGCAGGAATTCAGGCACAGGGATGCCCAAATCAACACGAGCCCACCGGCTATAGAAACAGCAGACTCCCAGCCCCGCCTGGGTTGCGAGGGGACAGAAGGTGTCCTCAACTTTCATGTGTCTAAAACAATCTTCTTCAGCTGGAGGTTCTAGAGAAAAATAAAAGGTCCAAAACATAGTTCGGTGAGGAATTCCTCCAAGGACCTGACTCCAGTGTCTACAACCATGTGTACCTACCCCCGGAATTGGGGTGAAGGTGGATTATTGATCAGCACAACCCCTGGTGGCCCAGCTCCTTGGCTTGGCTGCCCAGAGGGGGCTGGGGGAATGGGTAAGGCCAGGGCACTCAGGAAAAGCACAGAGGACCTGACCTCTCCCTTCTGCACTCGTAAACCCTTCCCCAAATCTCAAGGCATTGGACAGAGATCCGCCACAATAATGAGATGCTCCCATCTCTTCACTCACTCCTGTCGGTTCACTTACATGCTGAGCATCCACTGGGTCCCAGGACAAGACACATAGAATGGCTGATGGGACAGGCTTGGTCCTTCCCCCTGGAACCTGTTCAATCTGATCAAAGAATGATCACTCATAAAGAGTTTCTCAAAATTATACAGAGACCAAAGACCAACTGCAGAGTGAACCAAATTTAAAAATATATATGAAGATCCCCCAGTCTCCCCGCCTAAGGTTAACAGCATAAAGCAAAAAATTCTTGCCTTTAATCACCAGGGAAGTTGTCACCCCCTCTCAGGTGGAAAGGAGAGTTATTCTTTGAGCACGTCACAGAAGTGCTCCATCGGATTGGACCAGGGCATCTACATTCATTCAGCAAATGTGTATAAGCTCCTACTACATACGGGAATCTCCTAACTAGACCGTTCCCAAGGCTCTCGGGCTTTATCAGTCAACAAAATAGACATGACTCCCCATCACTGGGGGCTCAGAATTTTAGCAGAGGAAACAGGCAGCATGTTGGGGTAGCAAGAGTTTGGATAAATTTTTAAAAAAGAGTGATATGAGCAAACTCGGGTGATGGCGGTGGGGTGGGAGGCAGGCAGGAGAGAATAAGGCAATCCTGGCAGATCTCACGGAGTAATGAACTTGAAGCAGAATAGATCCGGAGGAAGAAGGAAGAGCCGGAGCCAGAGGCCCCCAGAGTGAGGGGGAGAGTGTGGGCAGAGAGGCAGAGCACGCCGGGTCCTGAGGCCTTTGTGACGACTTTGGCTCCTAATGACATGGTGACCCGTTTAGTGAGTTTTGAGGGGAGGGGTGATGTAGTCCAACTTATGCTTTTGTGTTTGTGTTTTTTGGGGGGAAGTAATTTATTTATTTTAATGAATGTGCTGGTGATTGAACCCAGGATCTCAAGCATGCTAAGCATGCGCCCTACCACTGAGCAACACCCACCACCCCCAATGTATGTTTTTACAGGCTCCCTCTGACTCTGTGTGGATGAGAGATTGCAGGAAAGCAAAGATGGAAACAGAAGGCTATTGGTATCCAGGAAAGGCTGAAGGTGGCTCTTAGGAGGGCGGGGAGCAGAGAGCAGGTATTTAATTAAGACAGAATATCCAGAATTTTCTAACAAGCTGGATTTGCTGTCTGTGAGTGTAAAAGAAAGAGAGAGAAAGGACATGGTTCCAACATCTGGGCCTGGACAATGGGAGGGATGTCCTCTCCGGATGGGAAAGGGGATGGGAAAAGGTGGGGCTGAGCAGGTGGAAAGGGGCTGGTATCAGCTCAGTTCTTCAATGTCATGGTTGAGGGGTGTGTTACATATTGCCACAGAAGTGCCTAATAGGTAGAGGAATCTGTTTTCTTTTTCTTTTTAACATTTAAAAAATATAATTAAACATATTAATTGTATTATGTGAATGATTTGGGAATTTTGTTTCATGCCAAGTTATATGTTATATATAGCCAAATGGAGCATATATCAAAAAGGGGAGAAATGAGGGCTTTCACATAAACTGACTGTCCGTAACGTAGGTAAAATTTCAATAAAACCAGTCTTCAGGGCAAAAACCTCATCTCGGTGTTACATAAAAATAAATGAAAAACGACTATGTTGATGTACCATTATTTCATGTTACATAATAGCCCCAAACTAACAGTGTTTAACTATGAGGCTTGTAGAAATACTATTCGCTTTATTCACATAAATACAGAAGTGCAGAAATGTTCTAAGGTAGAATTAGCATCTTAGTGGGAATAATACATATTTGAGCATTTTACATGATATATATGTACTGATTCAAAATTTGGAAAAGTAATTTCATAGTAGAACATATGTATGAATGTGAAAGCAAGATGAATGAAAGGAAAAGAATGTGATGTGAGTCTCAGGGATAAAGGCTCAGATGGAAAGGGGAAATCAGGGAATTTTGGAGAAATCGAGAAATTGATGGCATGCCAATTTCCAAGGCTGGGTTGCTTCCACCAAAGGAATAGCAGAGAGAGAGAGGAGAGGCCCAGGAACCCACCCTGGGGAACACCCACAGTATATGTTTGGAAAAAACAGGAGACATTGGCAAAGGACCAGCCAGCAGGCCAAAAGCAGAAACAGACAGAGAGATGGGCTGGAGGTTGAGTGAAGCAGGAACACGGGGTAGGAGGGATGGAAGAGCTGGGTCAAATGCTGCCGAGGGGCCAAGCATGATGAGGAGTCAAAATTGACCACTATATTTAGCAACATGGGGTCACTGATGGCCTTGACAGGGCAGTTTCCATAGAGCGAGGGATCAGGCGAAAAGCCAGAATGGGTGTAAAAGGGGATGGCTCAAGAGAAGATGCAGACAGTGAGTTTAAACAACTCCTTAAAGATTTGCTGCAAAGACACAGGGTGGCAATTGGTGGGGGTGAATTAGGGTCAAGGAGTGCTGTTGGTTTAAGAGGATGGACGTTTATATACTGATGGTGCCAACTAGCAGGAGAACAAAATAGATGAGGCAGTGAAAGAGAGGATGGTTTTGGGAGTGACAACCCAGAGAAGATGGGAGGGATGGGGCCTCGGGGACTTTTGGAGGAACTGGCTTTCGATGCCACTTTTAATAAGCGGTGGGGCACAGAGAGTGAGGTCACAGACATCAGAAGGCGAGCGGATGTGCTGGGAGTTGCTTGTGAAATTTCTCTTCTGTTGGCTTGTTTGCTTGTTCAAAGTAGAAAACTAACCTTACCAGCTGAGGAACAAGGAGGAAGAAAGAGTTACTGGAGCCATGAGCAGAAGATAAGAAAGAGCCTTCCAGGGAGAATGGGACAGTAAAAAGGGCAGGGGGGGCGGGGGAGTGCGCTCCCAGAAAGTTACATTTTCTCTTTGACGTCCCCAAATGTGTGACGTGTTATTACCCTTCCTGCTGTCTACAAAATAAAAATTAATTATGGTTCAGAGGAAATGCTATTTCATTCTAAGAGGCTGCCTGTTTCTCAGGAATGGTCATCTTAAACTGCAAATATTACAAACAATGTTGAAAAGATGAACATGTGTACCTAAAATCCCCTATTTTCTATTAATCTGTTTACTACTCAGTTCCCCTATCAATAACACATAACAAATACTGCCATGATGGAGGTACATCGATGCTTAAAAGGAAATGAGATCTGTATCCTTTTGCTAAATTCCATGGCTTCCTTAATATGCAGTTCCACTTGGAATTTAGGAATGTCTGGTATAAGAAGTGAGAAACAGTTTGAGAAAATCCCGACTCAGAATTATACATCACAACCACATCTCACAAGTATATACAGCCGTAAAAAAGTTTAAAAGCAAAACTCCGTAACTACTCTTAAAGACCTTTGCAAACCTGGGCCTGCCAAGATGTTTCCAAACTGGAAAGGAACTCCAATCTCTTGCCTGGTACCGGACCAGAGGCTGGCCAGCCTTTTCTGTAAAAGCGAGAGAGTAAATATTTTCAGTTTTGCAGATCATTTTGTTGTAACCATGCAGGTAGGCAATAAGAAAGCTAAGAGCACTGGGAGATAGGAAACAAACGGGCATGCCCACACTCTCCCTTCCACTCAGGGCAGCTTCTCTGTGGTGGGGAGCTTTGCCACAATCACTCGCTTCTTTTTTCCATTGGTTTCTTTGTTTCCACCTTAGTGCTCGAGCTCAGAACTTCAGGTGGGCCTGGTCCTTCAGCATCCATGCAGAGAAGGCTGAGCGGGGTTGGGAACCCCACCTGATGGAGAAGAGAGATTACTGGGAGGGACATTGTGGAGGCCACCATGACACGAGACAATCACACCTTCCGGGGTGAAAGGGAACGAAGACAAGGGAAGGACACAGTAGTGGGACCCCTAGGTCGCCTGCCAGGCTTGTTCTCCCTCCACGGCAACCATGGGGGCCTGGGGGGTGTTGGGCTTCAGCTACGGTGATTAGGATGAAGGGACTCAATATAAAGGACCCTCCAACTCCTCACTAGGTTCCAAACGCAGCCCCTCTAATTCCACCCTCTGAGTTTCTGGAACTCTGCTGGAAGAATACATGAGCAGGCCAGAACCAGAGCCCAAGCCAAACATGACAGGGGCTCGTGGGGCTGTAACCCCATGCTCAGTGGTCGGGGACTCCTTGCAAATCTGCAGAAATCCCTGTTCCTCCTCATTCCTGGGAGAAACCCCAGATCTCCTCCTGCTCTGTCTGTTCTTCTCTTGAGGCTATTGTCCTGGAGGGATGCTGAGTCCTTGAACCTGGTCCTCCAAACGTACATAAGCAGCCTGTTCAATAAAACAAATTATGCACTTTTTCACATTTGCCAGTTTTTTGATTCCAGAAAGGCTGTGGGTCTCATTCTCACAGTCTCCTGTGCCCCCACCACATGGTGGCCCTCTGCTCATGTAAACACGATTTCCCACAACTGCACCCTGCCTCCCAGCTTGTCAGAGGGGAGTGTCCCACAAAGACACAGGTGTTTGTGAGGATCCTGTCCCCCAGCAGAAAGCCTGCTCCTGGAGCCACGGACAGGGATCTGGCCTCCTAAGCCGCTCAGCTCTAATTCAAAGCCTAAAGTGGGGGCCCCGAACATTGCTGAATGACTTTCTGAATCACCTGGACTGGAGGGGACTGATTTTCTTTCCAGGAATGGAGGTAGCGCAGCCTCCATTTTCAGGGCTGACCTTGACGATGGATCTAGTTCCCCCGACTGCACCGCAGGAAGGAGTGGCCCTTCCATCCCACAGGTTGGAGTCCCAACCCAAGGGAGTACTGAAGCAGTGCATTGCTGCCAGGTCCAGCATCCCTGCAGAGTGGCCTCTGCCCTTGAATGACCCCCTTCCCAGGGCCTTTCTTGCCCGGACACCACCACACCCCAGGCTGTGCCAGAGCTCTGGGGCTCTGCGTGTCCAGGGCACACAGGTGGCACCTGAGCCAGGTGTCCCCTGGGCCTCAAGGGAGAGAGGTCTGCTTCTGCATCAGGGGAAGGTGACCCCACAAGGCTGGCAGGACACTCTCAATATGGACCTCCAGGAGCCCTGGGAGCAGTTTCCCTGCAGGTGTTAAGAGCCATCATCAGGAGGGCAGGCCCCTCTTTGTGCAGACCATCCAGCAGTGCTGGGCCCACGTGCTGACCTCAGAAATCTACATGCCCCCAGGATACCCCAGGCAACCTCACAACTTCGTCACTTGGTGACCTGGGTACCACGAGCTCCTTGGCCATCCCATGAGGGTGGTCCTTGCAGGCATGGTCTCCAGGTTCTCCCGTTGAGAAATCCCCCTGGGTTTCTGTGGTCACAGAGCAGACACCAGAAGATTCTAGTCCTGCAGTGACCCCCACAGCAGTCAGCTCCCCTGTGCATGTCCAGGGACAAATGACAGCAATTTATTGCCAGGTACCGTGATGAACAAGGGGGTGGGATTCCATACTAAGTTCAGGATCCTGGTAACTCACTCTGCACCCCAAAAAGCTTCCATGAGAAATGTGTGTATTGGGATGTCTGTGCCCCTAGAAGAGCTGTTCCTGAGGGTTCCTGGGACCCTCCAGCCCCTCTCAAGGTTCTCAGATCCTGGGTCTAAATTTCTATCTGCCTCTTTTGGTGTACGGCCACCTGTGTCTCGTGGTCATGGGTCACTTTATTGCATGACTTGGCATGTTCTTAGTGCTCGTCCTCCACCCCTGCACTAGACTCCCAAGATGTTCCCACTGACCCTTGGCTCCCTGGGTGGCTCAGGGGGCCCTAAGTCTGCACCCTTCACTCTCCTCCTCTACCCCCACCTCTGGGGCCACCCCTAGGTGGACTTGGAGGGGTTTGTAAATGAGTCTTACACAAGGACATGTCTGGACAAAGCAGGACCCCACCCCCGGAAAACTCACCTGCTCCCTTCTCAGAAGAGGACCCCACAGCCCCACATTGCCTCCCAGGGGTCTACTCAGGACACAGTCCCCCAGTTCTGGGCAAGGTGTCTCCCTGGAATCCTTGCTTCCAGGAAGAGTCTCTCTGTCCTTCTTCAGAGTTTAGAGGTGTTCCCATGTCCCTGACCACCAAGATGCCCAGCACAGTCCCTTCAGTGACCTGGAGAGACAAGGAACTTATGTGGCCACAGGTCTCACAGGACACACCTGCTGGGACCCCAGGCTAAAGGGCTGTCCTTCTGCCTTCTCAGGTGTGGCTCCCGTGGTAACTTTTTGCAGGGGGCCCAAACGGGGAGCGTGGCCCAAAGCAGTTCATGGGGCTCTCTGGGCAGGGAAGACTTGGGCCAGGTGGCCTTGCCTGGTTTCCCTGCTGGGCCACTCTGAAAAGCCCCGCTCCTCTGGCTGTGGCTGGAGGCCCCTCAAACCTCAGGGCGGGGCTCTTTCTCTCAGCCTCCACTGACTCCAAAGCCACGCTGGTGCTGGCGAGGGGAAAGAGCTTTCTTGCCTTCTTTTGGCCAAGTTGCCACAGGTGGATGCTGCGGGGAGCTGGAGAGAGAGGTAGCACTTGCTCAGATGTGAGTGGTTAAGCAATTTGACACCCTGTCAACTAGCCTTAAACATTGGAATGAGGTCTTTCCCGGTAAAGCTGGAAGTTACTTTCAGTAACTTGTCTAAAGATTTCTTTTTTTTTTCCACTTAAAGACTCATAAAACCTCTCCCAGGTCATTCCTGGTATGGACCATTATCCAGGGATCAATCAGGAAATGCAGGAGAAGAGGGGTGGGGGTGGAGGAGAGGGGAGGTTAGATCAGAGCCCACGGAGAGGAGATGCCCCTCCCAGGAGCCTCACACTGGGCAGTGGCTTCTGGCATCCAGCTCTCCTGTTCTCAGGCCCATTCCATCTGCGGGGTTTTCCAAAAACATAATGGTGGAAGGGCCATGGAGGACACCTAGAACTTCCAGAATAGACAGGGGGAGCAGAGTTACCATGCTGGCCCTGGGTTTGGAGACAGACCTGCAGTGGAGACCACAGGCTTCTGAGAAGCCAGTTTCGAAATAAAGGCAGTATGCACTGGAATACCCGGCTCGAGAGAGTGCTTCATCATAGACATGTAATTTACATAGTTCTCACCACTAAATTCTGTGTTCCCAACACGCTACATGAATGACGGCTTCAACACACATTCATTTCTGAGATGTGAAAAAGTGTAGAGCCGCTCTTTCATCCTGCATAATGGGCATGGCTACACTTAAGAACACTTACCAAGATTTCTCAGCAAGAGCCAATTTCGAAATAAAGGCAGTTTGTGCAGGAAAACCCTGTTGGAGTGAGGGCTTCCCCATACACATGTAAGTTATAGAGTTCCCCTCACCATGAAACGCTGTTCCCAACATGCTACATGCATGAAGGCTTCGACACACATTCAGTTCTAAGATGTAAGCATGTGGAGAGCCGCTCTTTCATTCAGCACAAAAGGCATGGTTACACCCAGGAAGATTTACCCAGATTTCTCAGCTGCTTCCTTCAGCCAGATTCAAAATAAAGGCAGTTTGTGCTGGGAAAGCCTGTTGGAGCGTGTTCAGAGCTGTTTCGGGCTCTGTCCCAGCTGGAGGGTGCAAAGCCCAACCTCCAGAAAGAGGGACCAGGACCCCACCCGCTAGGTGGTGTTGCCTTTGTAGGGGAACAGTGATCTTTGGGTAAGATATATTGCGGCTCTCTCTAAAAACTGCTTTGACTTAAGTTTGCATCCTAGTCACCAGTTCCAGGACAACAGAAAAGGCATACCCTACATCCCTTTGCACTCAACTCTTCCCAAAAGAGCAAATATTTGTCCATGAAAATACCAGCTGCTCTTCTAAGGCCCACTAAATACCCAGCAGTGTGGGCGGTGCACTCTTGATCAGGGACAGGTGGAGAGGGAACAGCGGTCCTCCAGCAGGCTTGGCCTGGTGTGGCAGCTGCGCTGTGGGTGCGTGGTGGGGAGGGAATGCAGGGAATCCTGTTTGAGGGGCCTCTGTGCACGCCTGCATTATAGTCTGAGGTTTCATACAAAGGCTCCAGGCATCCTAACTGGTCAGATACAGCCCCCACCCTTGGGCTGGAACCACCAGGAGATAAGTACCTGTAACAGGGACGGTGCCTGGTGTGGGGAGAGGTCATGGGACACTCCGGGGGCAGGGGCGGTGGTGCTGGGGAAGGCAGGGGATGCAGTGAAGGGTGGAGGGAGCAGGGTCCTTTGCTTGGGGGTGCGAGTTCTTTGGGAGACCACAGGGAATGGCACACATCATCCCCACCCTATACCCCAAATTCCTAGCCCCGCCAACACAGGGGCTGCTCTGCACCCTCTCAACGTGGCTCTCCTGTAAGACCGCACCCAACCAGGCATCTGGCACCCTGCCCTACCTCCCCTCTTGGGACAGATCCCATCTTCTTGGAAACTGCCTAGCAGCGCGTATTCAAGGCCGGCAGCCGGCCTGGCGGATCTGCACTTCAGGTGCCCTACCTGGCCAGACGTGCCTGCCTGGGCTCAGTCCTCTATCTTGCCCACAGGTAGCCTGGGTCCACTTCCGGTGCAAGCGGAGGCCGCGGAGCCCAGGCTGAGCCCTGCACACAGACAGGTGAGGGTGCCCCCGCCTCGCTGCCCCGCCGCCGCGCCCACTGTTGGCAGCATTGCCCCAGCCTCCGGCCGGTGCCACCTGCAGCTGAGGACCTCCGCGCAGCCCCGCCCGCCCCGGCCCCGCCCAGCTGCCCCATAAGCCTCCCCCCACCCCCGTCCTGGCCGCGCCCTTGCTCCCATTGGCTCCGAAAGTTCTGCCCTTGCACGTCTAGCCTCGGGAGGACGCAGACGCAAGCGCTAGGGGAGGGCCCCGCGGCGTTGCCATGGATAAAGACGCCGCGCTCCTCGCGGGCTGGCGTGCGCTTCTGGGGCAGGCAGCGGGCTCCGGAAGTGTGCAGCTGCCCGGGGCCATGGCGGTGTTTGCTGCTGGGGATGGCGGCTTGCTTGGCCGGGCCACTAGTTCTGGCCGCGTCAGTCGGCGGCCGACATCCTTTCTGGGGCGGCGTCTCACAGACGGTAAACGTACGGCAGCGCCGTTGGCGGGGCCAGTGGACATGGACCGGGGTGGGATCCGGGTTGGTGTGGCGGCCGGGGAGGGCTGAGGTCATGATGGCAGCCCTTCTTGGTGAAACAATAAAATGAATAGCCATTTTCACAGACCTCTGAGTAAATCTACTAGGGAACTTCATCCTGGACTGAGGAAGAGGACTGGGGAGGAGGGGGCATTCAGGGGCACAGAGAACCATGGGCCACCTGTCCCACGATGGACTTTAGACTCACCCTCACCCTTCAGGAACTACTAAATACACACAGACAGAGTGCTATGGACAAGATTTTTTTTTTAAACAAATCCCTGAATCCCTAGCAGGTCTTGTTTCTACCCATACACAAATGGCTTATGTGCATAATGTTTCACAAAAGCCTTAAAATATTATCACCCCAACTTAACACATCAAGAAACTGAGGTAGAGAAGTTTATCACATTCTACAAGATTAGAGAGAGGCCACGTCAGACACCGTATTTAAGTCCAAGCCCCTGCTCCAGTGCTCACACTAGAAAGTGTGACATACTGCCCCTTTCCTGCCCTCTCCCTGCAATCAATCTCTGAAGAGTCTTTTCTGTGTCACCTGGAATCACAATCACATTCATTTTCCACAAAGAGCTATGTCACTCCTTGGAGGACTTTTCAAAATCTAAAGGGTTGGTTTGAGAGGAGAGATTTGCATTTTCTGTTTCTCAAAGGAAACATGGCTTTAAAAGAAACTGAAAAGTAGTTATCTAGTCTAAGCCCTCATTGTGCAGAGGAAAAACCGGAGGCTCAGAAGAGATGAGGAAAGGGCCTTATTAACAAATATTGCCTCAGTGCAGCACCAAGCCAGACCTGGCACTTCTAGGGGAGGATCTGGAAGGCCCAGGAGAATGAGTGTTAGAAAACAGAAAGAGAAGAAGCATACAAGGCCCCGTCTCTTCACCACCATAACATGAATTTCCACCAAATTACCCAGAATGGGTGCAGCCAATATTAAGTTTGTCAAAAGAGGTTATAGAATTCTCAACCATAGTGGAAATTCCAACATTTACTGTGCTTTTTTCCCAGTTCAAGCATCAATTCAGTGGGCACTCTGTACCAGGGACTACACGAGGCCTGGGGTTCTCCCAAATACAGATCTCTATTACCACGTGTGCAAACCACATTAAGGCCACCAGAAGAAAAGCGCCCACAGATAAGATGGAATTACTGAAACTGAAAGCAGCAAAAGAGCATATATTACTAGGAAAAACGGTGCTCCTAGTAATGGACACATGGACATAGAATGCAAACTGTGTTTAGCAGGCAGGAAAGGGGGGATTAACAGATACAAATTAGTAAATATAAAATAAATGACAAGGACCTGCTATATAACACAGGGAACTATATTCAATTTCTTGTAGTGATTTATACTAAAAACAATCTAAAACATATATATATACATATGTATATGTTTATAACTGAATCTCTGCTGCACACTTGAAAATAACATTGTAAATTGACTACACTTAAATAAAAAATAATTTTAAAAAATAAGTAAAAATAAATGCAACGCCATTAAGAAAAAATAAAAGAACTCTCTAATCCCCTTAACTGTAGGTGGTCGAGAAATCTAGCTGCAAACACCAAGTCCACTGGATCACTCCAGCACTGGCTGTTACTCTTTCTGACCATCAGAGAGTCACTTGCTTCACTGAGGTTACTTTTCTCCTCTGTGAAAGGCTACAGTTGCAACTAACGATGTATAGAATCTCATCATTCACAAGCCGAAAAAGTAGTGAGAACTTCACATGGGCCAGGCTCTGGTCAGATGAAAAGATAGGGTCCCAGATATATTCATGGGTAGAAGAAGTTTATGCCATAAAGTTATAAATTCTTCCTGTTTTGATAGACAGATTCATTTCAATTCTGGTTAGAATTCCTACCAGATTTTTCTTGGAATATAACAAGTTAATTTATGGTCAGGAATAGCCAAGAAATTTCTTTAGAACCACCACTTGGGAGGGGTGGATAGGTCATTCATTTCCACTGCTCTTTCTGAAGTGATGAAAACGTTCTGGAATAATAATGGATGCACCACTGTGAATATGCAAAAAGCTGCTGAATTGTACCATTTAAATGGATGGAATTCATGGTTTGTGAACTATATCACAATAAAACTGTCCTATGAAAATTATTTCTTGACAATTATTTTTCAGTTTATACACTAGTCTGTCCCACAATTTAAGAAAAACAAAAAACCTAAACAAGCCAAACTATGCCAGGAGCACTTTAGGACTGCAATATCCCTGGGTCTCCAAGGCCTCTGGTGGTGCTGTTCCTGTTAACACACACTAGCTGGGCTGGGCTAGTTAGGGACTGTAACTATCTTTTTAAAATCGACGATCACTCCTTTCACCCTGGGAGAGGGAAGGAAGGAGGATGTCACAGCCTCATGCCTTCAGCACATTTTTAACAGAACCAAGCCCTGCTTTCACCACTGCAATCCCTCTCACTATAAAAACACGTGACATCAACAAGCACCGCCATCATAACACCTGAAAGTGTTCAAGGTACTTACCTGAGGCAGAAACATGGAGGGGGGAGACAGAACCTCGCTTAGCAGTGACGCTCCCTTTTCCCGACTCCACCAGGAGAAGCTGGGCGTTAGAGCCGGAGGCTTTCAGCCCAGGTAGCAGCGCCCACGCCACAGAGCTGGTCCTCAGGGAGCGGGAAAGGGAGAGCAGGGCAGCCCCGGGGTCGCGGGGCAGGGAAAGCGGGGAGGGGGACGCGGGCTGCAGCCTCGCTCGGAGGACAGCCCCAGCCCCAGTCCCAGGCGCCCGCCCCCGTCCGGGTCCGCAGACACCGCCCGCCCGGGACACAGCCCACCCAGGGGCGGGGACGGGCCGCCGGACGAGAAGAGGAAGCCCAGGAGGAGAGGACTAGCGGGAGGGAGAGGGGAAGGGGACGCCAGCCGCGGACTGAGGGGATCCCGGCTGGGTGAGAGATGGCAGGTGCACACCAGGCCCTGGACACTGTGGCCGGGACGCCGGGGCAGGTGGCGCTGGCAGAGGGGTCTGGCCTGAGCAATTCATCTGAACACGGGCTGACTAGCGCCCTTGGGGTCTGTGACAGGCGGACCGCCCTCCCGCAGCCGCCTGACCCCTTTCCCAGGAGCCCCCCACCTTGCACTTCCACAGTCAGAGGCCCCGACCCCAGGCAGGAACCAAAGGCCTACCGGGCGACGTAGTTGAGAAGCCTTTGGGCCCGATCCCCGGCTCGGATATGGAGCTCCCAACCAGCGGACCACTTGGCACTGACTGCGCATGCGCAGGAGGGCCAGCGATCCTCTCTGGGTTCTGTGAGAGAAGGTGGGACAGCGAGGGAGGGAGAAGATGGGAGCGGGTGGAGAGGACGGGAAAATTGGAGGGATACAGATGGACAGGATGAGCAGAGAGAAGGAAGGGCTCTGGAGAAGGGAGGGTCTTAGCGGAGTTGGAGAAAAAAAGCTTTACCTCTGGGGCACCCCTAGGCGGCAGACCTGCCTCTGTACCCTTCTGTTACCCTTCAAGCCCCGCAGCTCAATTTTACCACCGTGATCCAACCCTCCGTCCGATGCTTCTGCAGAAACCCTAGGGAGATCACACCCGTTGCCCCCACGCGGAGCTGGGTTTTCTGTTGCTCTGAGAACCAAGCACCCGCAGGTGTTGTCGCTCAGAACTTCCTTGGGAAGAGCACATATTCCCCTTTTACACGCTGGGAAACAGGCAGGCAGGATCTCTGCCTTAGCTCCACTGTCCCAGGTGTTGGGCTGGCGGGGAGCGGGATGGTACAAGATCAGAGCCCCAGACAGAGCAGACTGCCTGAGTGTTGGTGCATAGTCCCCATCCCTCCTGGTTAAACCATACCCCACCCTAGTGGAAACATCAAGGGCTCACAGTAGTTCCCTGGGTGTGGGAGAGCTGTCCTCATGTGAAGGAAAAGTCCAGCTGGGCTAACAAGCTAAGTCACAAATCTAAGTGTGATAAGTGTCAGTTTACTGATCTAAATTCTGCTGGGCTATCTCGTAAATCTGAAGTTTAGTGTCAGTTTATTGGCCTAACAACCTAACTCGTAATTCCAAGCTCAACAAGTGTCAGTAATGTGATCTATTACAAATTGATAAGCTCCAGTGTACTTATTCCTTGCTTTTTGTTCTTTGAGCCTTATTGGCTAATCCCCCCTTACTTGTAACTAAGCCTTTAAAACCTCATGTGCACGTCTTGGAGGTACTCAAAACTTCGGAGCCGAAGCCCCTCTGAGCCCACCGGCATAATAATTCTGAGTACTCCAACACTCCGATTGGTGCTTTTGTCTTGGCTGGCCTGTTTCCATAACACTCAGCTCCAGTGCCCAGCTTTCTAGGTAGATAGGAGTGTTACCAAGTCAAAATTAATTCTCCTCAGTGCAGGACAGGCCAATAAGTTGGGAGACCAG
The DNA here is from genome assembly GCF_048564905.1 of Vicugna pacos. Lineage (NCBI taxonomy): Eukaryota > Metazoa > Chordata > Mammalia > Artiodactyla > Camelidae > Vicugna > Vicugna pacos. The sequence continues at coordinate 4,189,969 of NW_027328783.1, forward strand.
ATGTTGGGGCATGGAATAGCAAGTTTCTGTAGACCTAGATGGCAAACTAATGTCCTGGAAAACCATCTCCCCAAGTCACAATTCAGGCTCCTTTCCTATGTGCTTGGTTAGTGCAAACTTCTTAGTGTAGGAATTCCTTCTTGTTAGAATCCTTTCTTCTTGCAGCTATCTGCGTGGGTCAGATCCCTGTAAACCTCCAACAAAAGAAACGTTATTTTCTATTCTGCAATTTGCTATCTTTTAATGAATGAAAAAGTGTTAAATATCCTTAAAGGTCAGAGCCTTCAGAATAGGGTCTCCTGTTTATTTCAGGCTCTAGGCAACATTGTTTTACAAGCAAGATGAAGCCTAGGTGACAGAGCATAGGGTTAAATTCAAAGGAACAAATCTAATATGGAGTCAGATTTGTTCTGTTATATTACCCGGCCAGATGCCACTTGAGGATTTAAACCCCTTTAAGTTAAAAATAACTAAAATTTTAAAGGAATTTACATACATAGGTGGGAATGTGGAAAGCATATCTGGAAAAGCACCCAAAGGATAGTAAACAGAGGCATCTCCAGAGAGGGCTGAAAGAACAGAGGATGAGGGAAAACATCTTTCACTTGTGTATTTTTGTTCTCTGAGTTTTTTTTAAACCATTTCCTTGTATTTCTTTTTCAGATAAAACAAATGTGTAATGGAGCAAAGGAGTAATTAGCTTAGCAAATACAGCAGCCATGGAATCACTAGTCATCACTTTTGATTTAAGCCAGAAAGCATTTTTTGACTCTCTCCAATGTGCTCTGTCCTGTTTTAAGACTTCTATTAATATTATTATTATTATTATTATTATTATTATTATTATTATTATTATTATTATTACTATTACTACAACTACTACTAATATTACTATTACTATTATTACTATTATTTTATGAAATAATAACACGGTTTACCTCACCCCTGCCCATGGCTGGTGGAAAACCAACCGAGTTTTTCTTGAGTTGTTTTCCAAGGAGTAGAGATGAGTTTATAAACAGAACACATCTTCAGGGTAAAACAGGCAGAGTGCTTTTCCAGCAGGCCAGACAGCTATGAAGGGTTTTCAACAGAGGCGCCCTGAAGCTGAGAGAGAAAGCCTCCAGGACACTACAAAAAGCTGCCCAAACTGCCGTCTCCATGGTACTACTGAAATAGAAAAGAACAAATCTGACTTCATATTTGATCTGTTTCTTTGAATTTAACAAAGCCAAGTTAATATGCTCCGGTCTTTTCATGGGTTATGATGTCACAGAGGAAACGGACAGGTCAACAAGGAACCACTCTGCCGTGATCATGGAGCCGGGGAAAGGGATGGGCTGCAAGATGTATGAAGCAGCCGCAACTGTGCCCGTGCTTCTAGGCAGGTATCCAAAATCGCCTCGACAAGGTGTCAAACATTTGTGCCCATGCCCTCATCAACAGACATGTATTAAAGACAAATGGAAACATATAAAAGGCCAATACCCTTGCTGGGTACACCGTCCAAAGAACAAAGTCTCAGTTTGACAACTGGCCATCTCGGTTCCATGGGATTCATTCTTGGAGAACCTTAAAAACCACTCTTCTGTCCTCAAGAATTGCTGCATATTTGTCCTATCTTTGGCTCAGGGATGGAGCACGTTCAAGTGAACTTTAATGTCTGCACAGATTTGACTGTCTTTTTCCAGGTTCACTTGTCCATTCCAAAGAGGCCTGAGCTAAGTCCATCCTCCGTAAGATCTATTCCCTCCAGTGACAGCTCATTGAGCCTGCAATTAAAAGCCAAGTGAACAAGACTGTCCTCAGCTAAAAAGTTCACCCACCCTTCACTGTTTTCTTAATCTCCTCTCCTGGCTAATTGCAACAGACTAACACCTCCCTCCACCAAGATACCCAACTATGTCATTTTTCTCCCCAAAGAGAAAATAAGGTCCATAAAAGAGGAGACAACTCCATAGTCACCTCTGAATTCTTAGCATATAGTAATGTCAATAAATACAACTCAGATTATTGTTAGTTTCCTTTAAAACCTTTCTGGTTATTTGAATGAGACCTTGGAAGAGAGGTGTTTGCTGTCCAGTATCTTGATCCACAAGACTCTGGAGGCCTTTTTCGGAATAGCTGTTCACTGATTCATTCAAAACACAACTTATCAATCAAGGAGTAGCTGTGGTTTTCTGCCAGGAGTTTGTGGTCACTCTCATGCCAGAACAGCTTTAAACTATATCCTTACTTTGGATTTGTTATTTTTCCCCTCTTCCACCAAAATTGACTTTTCTTACTTTCTTGTCTTGAGGAATTTTTTTTTCCTATTTCACCCTTTAGTAAAGCAAGATTCTCAGGATGGGCTTGGCCCATTATATGATCACCCATCCAACTCCTAGTGTGAGAGGTCTGGGGCTCACCTGCTTCCCTCCTGTCAAGGCAACTGAAAATCAGTTCAGGAGCCAACCAGCACACCACGGCTTCTAACGCTCATGTATCTCTCAGAAAACCTGCTTTCTCGTTTGTCTTGGCTTCTGAGAATTTTCCCTCACTTTCTTGACAATTAGTTGTGCAGCTTGAAAGATGAGGAAGGAAGGTTTTATTTCTCAATCAGCGTTTTAAGGAACTTGTGTAATGAAGGTTTTCAGGAGTTTCTAGAACCCTCCATTGCCGAGACAGAAAACACACTAGACATTTTCTAAATTTAGTTCTCATGTGCATTTTTTCTTTGCTTTATTTTTCTTAACTGCTAACAGACATTTTTTAATTAAAAAAAAAAATAAGGCCCCAAAAAGAATAGAGCACTGAAGGGGCAAACAAATTAACGGGCAAAGACAGAAAAATGATAACTACTCTACAAAGTTAATATAATACATACACTATGTATCAGATCAGCAATTCTCAGTAACAGCTAATTGAAACATGACCATGAGGTAAAATTTCTCTCCTGTCAGGACATGGCCAACAGAAAATACAATTAAACCAACAAACTAATATCCTAAGTCTGGCGAGGTACAGAAGGCTACAAGCTAAATGTGTCTTATTCTAGAAAAGAGGGAGTCTCACCAGCTCTTTTCTGTGGAGCCTGAGCCCACGGGAGGACGGTGAAGTGAGCTCTGTAAGTACCCAATTAGCAAAGTGAGTGATGAATAAATAGACGTGAGCTTTGATGACAGAGATAATACTACTATTCGTTTGTCCTTTAAAGTATGACTTCACGTTCAGTGATCAATACTTCAGCGTCCTTAGGAGTTGAGATTTTAGGAAAATGCACAACCTGGGCCCAGATCTCCTCTTTAAGCTCGTGACACTGCAGTTAGTTGTCTCAAAGGCAGCTCCAACTCCACATGCAAAGAGCTGACTTCACGGTGTTCCTCCCATAGCCGTCCTTACCAGGGCCCCTGGTCGGGGGGTAAGGTCTCCCTGCGTCTCCCAACTCAGGCCCATCACTCACAGATGTGAATGGACCCCTCCTTCAGGGACCAGATATCCTCAGACACCGAGTCCCACTACCCTCAACTGACCTACCAGATACTCACTGGCACTCACTCAGCACTGACTCTCTGCTGGAGACCACGCTGCACACTGCACAGTGTATCTCACTGGATCTCCACAATAGTCCTGGGAATTGGGTACATCACTGCTTCAATTGATTAGATAAATTGTTTCACTTCCTTGCGTGCGTCATTCAAACTGACACGGCTACTAAGCCACAAGCCTGGGCCTGAAAACCACTTGAAAATTGGGCACTGCTACACCTCGCAGCCACCCTACTCTGACTCATCACATCATCTCCTGCCAAGCCTTCTAAATGTTTCCAAACATTCTAGAAGACAAATATGAACTATGAGAGCACCCCACTCTCCTACTTAAAATCTGTCAATGATGGTTCACTCCCCTTAGGAGAAAGCCCAACCAGGCCTGAGCACAGCCTAAGGCCCCAGCATCCGCTTTCCCTGCACGGCCGCGCCGCCTCACCCACCACGCAGCTCTACACGTGCCGTGTCTAGGACAGGGATGCTGACTCCGCACAACCCAGGGCTTGTCTCACTCGAACAATGATCACCTTCTTCAGTGTTCATCTTCTTCATTGCTGACACTCACAAAAATGTTTTCTCATGATGAATCAATATCTTTTTCCTTACAACTGCCCATCATTAATAATGAGCTCCCCCCAAAAGAGAGAAGACCTAATTCTCAGTCTCCTTATCTGTAAAGTGAGAATAACAAGGAAATATGTGAGGTTTCAAGAGAAATAATATTCATGTGAGGCTGAGGGACAATTCCATCATACAGTAAGCATTCAATATGTGCTTACTTAATATTAATAAGAATATATTGCATTCTAGCAACCTTCAATCAATGTTTTATGACTTTGTCCAACAGACTACTGACAAACTGTTGGACGAACCACTTTGAGCAGATCAGCACAAGCATACTGGGAGAGGTAAGTGCTGACTCCAGTTACAGCTGCAGCCACCCAGCACTACGGGGCGGGGGCAGTTTGCTCAAACTCTTACATGTTGCTTGAGCATTTAGTTCTCATTATAGAATAAAGACAGTTGTTCTTTAGTCAAAGCTCCTGAAACATAAATCTTCAAAGATTGATGCAAATTAGGTTTCAAGTACAACACTCTCACTAGAATTTATTTCAAAATTATAGTCTTAGCTACTCCGCACATCAAAAGGGCATAATCTTAATGTATCTGACTAAATACACTGAAAGGGTTGTTTAAAAGTAATTAAGAAGAAGCCATTCAGAATAAGCTCTCAGTATCATCTGCACAAAGACCCACCCAAGGGACTCATTTCTCACTTCCACATAGGTGTTTTCAAGTAGCTTACCTTGGGTCTTGGTTTCTTCTAACACGGGGCGGGGAATAGTTGTGGATAGATTTATGTAGCAAATATATACCAAGGGTATTTGTTGTGAAGGAATTCTACAAATAAGAAGATTGATACATAGTCCCACCCATAAGAAATTCAGCCTTTCCATTTACAACAGCATTAAAAATAAAGTGAGAGATACATTTAACAAAAATTTACAAGATTTGTACATTGAACTTTTTGAAGTATCACCAGAATAAATTTTAAAAGATCTACATATATGGAAGACATCCCATTTTCATGGAATGATTGACAATATTATTAAAAATGTTAAGAATCCTCAAAGTGAACTATATATTCAGTGGAATCCCTATCAAAATTCCAGCTGACTTCTATGCAAAATTGAAAAACTGATCCCAAAATTCACATGGACGTGCAAGGGGCCCAGGACAGCAAAAACAACCTTGAAAAAGAAGAGTAAAGTTGGAGGACTCACTTTAAAGTGTACTAAAATGCTATAGTACTAAGTCAGTATGATACTGGCATAAGTTTGGATAAATAAATCTAAAAGACACAATAAAAACCCACGGGGAAAAACTTACATTTACAGACACTTTTCCACTAGGGGGCCAAAAACACTCCATTGAAAGAATAGTCTATTCAACTAATGGTTCAGGGACAACTGGGTATCTGCAGGCAAAAGAATCAATCTGGAATCTGAACACCCATATTTTATATAACAAATAAAATTAATTGAAAATAGATCACAGACAGAAATGTAAAAATTAAACCTATAAACTTTCTAAAAGAAGACACAGTATAAATCTTTGTGGGCCTAGGATAGGCTTTGGTTTCCTAGATACAAAACCAAGAGCACAAGTGATAGAAGGAAAAAGCAGATAAACTGGACTTCATCAAAACTAAAACCTTTTTCTTACAAAGGACATCATCAAGAAAGTGAAATGACAGGGGAAAAGGGTATCTCAAGTCAGAGAGTGCGTGCTTTGCAAAAAAATAAAATAAATCTTTACATCTAACTACCTCCCTTGTAAAGAAATTGTTTTAATGTTTAAAAAAATAGAATTAAAGACAATGTGCAGAATAGAAGAAAAATTTTGCAAAGCATGTATCTAATAAGAGAGTAGTATCCAGGATATATAACGAATGCTTACAACTGAACAATACAAAAAAATACACCCAATTTTTAAATTTACCACGAATTTAAATAGATATACAAATGGCCGATAATCATATGAAAAGATGCTCAGCATCACTAGGGAAGTCAAAAACAAAATGAGATCTCATTTTACACCCACTAGGATGGTTATAACCAAAACATGGACAATAACAAATGTCGTTCAGGAGGCAGAGAAACCTCATATGTGGCCAGGGGAAAGGAACAATGTTGCAGCTTCTTTGGAGAAGTCTGGTATTTCCTCAAAAGCTTAGAGTTATATGTCTCAGCAATTCCACTCCTACATAAAGAGTCATCTCTCAATATCCTTGGGGGGTTGGTTTCAGGAACCCCACACCCTGGATACCATAATCCAAGGATGTTCGAGTCCCTTTACAATCAACCATCTGGATTCATGTAGTGGAAACTACAGATATGGCGGGGCAAATGTACAGCCAACAGAATGAAAACATATTCTCATAAAAATTTTCACATCAATATTCATAGCAGTATCATTCAGAGTAGCCAAAAGTTACTAACAATATCCATCCATCAATGAACGGATAAACAAAATTACCAAGAATAGGCCCACAAACTTTTGGTCATTGAAACTTTGACAAAGGAGGTGAGAACATACAATGGAGTAAAGACAGCCTCTTCAGCAAATGGTGTAGGGAAAACTTAACAGCTGCATGTAAATCATTGAAGTTAGACTACTCCCACACAGAATATACAAAAATGAATACAAAATGTGTTAAAGACTTCAACATGTAGACAAGACACTATAAACCTCTTAGAAGTAACCATACGCAAAACATCTGACATACATCTCAGCAATGTTTTCCTAGAGCAGTCTATTCAAGCAATAGGAAAACAACCAAAAATATACAAGAGGGATCTAATTAAACTTACAAACATTTGCACAGCTATGGAAACAGTAAGCAAAACAAAAAGACAACCAACCTATGGAATGGGAGAAAATATTTACAATAAATGAAACTGCTAGGGGCTTAATTCCCAGAATATGTAAACAGCTTTTACACTTAATAAGAAAGAAAAACAAACAATTCAATTCAAAAATTGGCAGAAGTCCTAAAGAAACATTTCTCCAATGAAGACGCACAAATGGCCAGTAGGCACATGAAAAAATATTCTATATCATTATCAGAGAAATGCAAATCAAAACTGCAATCAAGTATCACCTCTCACCAGTCAGAATAGCCATCATTCAGAAGTTCACTGACAATAAATACTGGAGAGGCTGCGGAGAATTGGGAACACACCTACACTGTGGTGGGGATACAGTTTGGTGGAGCCATTGTGGAAAAGTGTATAGATGTTCCTCTAAAGACAAAAAATTGAACTCCCATATGAACCATCAATTCCACTCCTGGGCATATATCCAGAAGGAACCCTAATTGAAAAAGACACCTACACCCCAATGTACACAGCAGCACTATTTACAATATCAAGACATGGAAGCAACCGAAATGTTCACTGAGAGATGACTGGATAAAGAGGTTGTAGCATATTTGTCCAATAGACTACTATTCAGCCATAAAATAATAATAAAATAATGGCATTGGCAGCAACATCAATGGACCTGGAGAATGTCATTCTAAGTGAAGTAAGCCAGAAAGAGAAAGGAAAATACCATATGAGATTGCTCACATGTGGAATCTAAAAAAAAAAAAAGAAAGAAACAAAAAAATAAACTTATCTACAGAACAGAAACAGACACAGAGACATAGAAACCAAACTATGGTTACCAGTGGGGAGAGGGTGTGGGAAGGAATAAACTGGGAGTTCAAGATTTGCAGATACTGAGTATGTAAAGAATAAACAGCAAGTTTATACTGTATAGCACAGGAGAATATATTTAATATCTTATAGTAACTTATGTTTAAAAAGAGGATGAAAATGAATACAGGTAGGTTCCTATTTAGCTGAAGTGTTGTGCTGTACACAAGAAACTGACACAAAATTATAAACTAACAAGACTTCAATGAAAATATTTTTAAATAGACCAAAAACGAAAAAAAAAGGAAAAGGATATTATCAAACAAAAAGAATAAAGTACTGATTCAGGCTACAATTATGGATGAACCTTGAAACTTTATGCTAAAATAAGCCAGACACAAAAAGCCAAATAGTGCCCTTTAAAGTGAACTGTATCTAAGCGTTTATTGTACTACTCCTGTAAATTTTCCAGAGGATTGAAATCTATCAATATCAAAATAAAATGTATTATGCATTAAAAACTTAAAACGCTTCCTCACAGGAGGTCTTTAATTATTAAATGCAGAAACGCATATAAAGCTCTTGGAAAAACAATTTGCACGTCCACACACAGTCACTGCTGTCACTGCCACTCAGAGGGTGGTGCCAGCGCTGATGAGAGCTGCCTCCACTCGCTCCCCTGCAGAAAGGAGTGAAGGCCTGAGCTCTGCCAGGCAGGGTGAGCATGAACCTGAGTCATACACAGCCACGTTCCAGACTCTGCGTTACCCAACTTTCTTATACAAACTGCAACATGTAATGTAAACACGCTAGAGGGATGTATCTTACAACACAGGGAATACAGACAATGTTTTACAGTAACTATAAATGGAGCATCTATTGTACACCTGAAACTAATATCATATTTTAAATCAGCTATATTTTTATGAAAAATTAAAAAATATTTTTAAAATGCTATCACTTTAATATTCAATTCGGTTTTTAAGTTACTACTAAACAGCTCGGAATGTATAAAAGCATTTAATTGTGCTGTTTGTTTACATATTTATTTACATTCAGCCTCTTGCTAAAAGAGAATTTAAACAATTCTGTTAAACACAGCTTAACAACCATAACAACAAAAAGGCAAAACTGAGAGTGAAGAGAAAATGGAGATTCAATACTTAAATGAAACCAGGGGGAAGTAAACTCATAAAAATGGATTCCATGAAGTCAGGGCAAGTGTTAAGGCTGACTAGAAATTCAGCTGTAGGATTCTTGGCAGCGAAACCAAAAAGAAAAGATGATGGGGCGGGTGGTAGTGCGTGTGCTTAGCGTGCACGGGGTCCTGGGTTGAAGCCCCAGGGCTTCCACTAACAGATAAATACATCTAATTAACTGCCCCCCTAAAAGATCACCAAAGAAAAGAAAAAGAGAAATTTCTTTCCCAAAGAACCCTGATATTAAATTTGGATTAAATATTAAAAAAAAGAAAAAAAGAAAAATTCAAAAGATAAGTGACACTGAAGGAAAACCACAGCTGGGCTAACAAGCTAAGTCACAAATCAAAGTGTGATAAGTGTCGGTTTCCTGATCTAAGTTTTGCTGGGCTACCTGGTAAATCTGAAGTTTAGTGTCAGTTTACTGGGCTAATAAGCTAACCCGAAAATCCAAGGTCAACATTTGTCAGTAACGTGATCTGTTCCAAATTGATAAGCTTCAGTGTACTGATTCCTTGCTTTTTGCTGTTTGAGCCTTATTGGGTAATAGCCCCATACTTGTAATTAACCCTATAAAACCTCATGTGCACGTCTTGGAGGTGCTCAGAGCTTTGGAAAAGAAACCCCTCTGAGCCCGCCAGCGTAATAAATCTCAGTACTCCAACCCTCTGTGTGATTCTTATTTCTTGGCTGGCCTTTTGTTTCCATAACAACACAAGCGATAATGCCCGTGAGATAAATCTGGGGAGGCTGCTGGTAAGTCCCCATGTCTCACGTGGGAAAATCTGAAACATCCTTCTCACCACTCAGAGTCATCATATGCCCACACCACACCTCCTGCCGTTAAATGCAGGAGCATGGTTAGGGCATGGCCTTTGCTGTCTTTGTGTCATCACAGTGATACAGGATGGAAGGGGGAAGAGCACAGCCATTCAAGGAAGGCCGCAGCAATTGACATCAAAATGGTGAAGGATTCAACCCCCAATAGGCCTTGAGGCTCAGGATGAAGAGATTTAACTTCTAGCAGATCTTGAGATTCAGTAAACATCCATTGTAATAGTAACCTGGTGAATAACATGCCCCAGGCACCATGGCAGTCCCAATGCTAGCCACAAAAGGTCAAAGGGTGGGAAATGGCCAACTCCCTGGGAATCCTAGCCCCTTGCCCTAAGGCTGGTCCTTCTACTTATTAGCATATGAAACCACCAAGCCCAAGAAAACAAGCAACACAGCGCCACCTCGCGGTCACCACTCTCTGTCCCTCTTTGGAGAAGACAGACCTTCTGTCTGTGGGGTGTGTACCTACTTCTAATCTGTGCATGAAACCCCCACACCTCGTGACGTTTCTCTTGCATTTCAATGTATGTCTGAATATATATACCTTTACTCAACACTGGCTTGCTCTTGAATTCTTTACTGCATGAAGTCAAAGAACAAAATCTGGTGGGGCACATCCCAGGGGCTCAAAGAAAGCCTGGGACACAGCCCTTCTCATGCCCAACGTTTTTTATTCTTGTATCAACAGGACTGGGCTGTGAAGTGAGGTCTGGGGCCCCAGCTAAGGGACAGAACCAGCTTCCAGGGTTCCAATTTGCGGGCAGCCTCTCCCCCAGCTTGGGCCTTGGGGTCTGCCGGGTTCCCTGTGTTTCTCTGTTGTGCTGACTCCCCAGCCATACAGCGTACTCCTAGGCCTGTCCCCACAAAACCCTTCTCTCCAGAATACAAGCACGTCATGTCACAATCCTCTTGTTCAACCAGGAAATGTTCAGCCCACTTTTTTCCTCCCCAATAAATTACCCAACTGTCCTCCCTCCCATCATATCACTTCTTTCTTTGTGAGAACTCTGCACTCGCCACACCCCATCATGAACACAGGTGTCTTGCTGGCTGTGACCGAGATGTTTCTTTCTCACACAGCAAGCGTCCTTTCACTTTCCCCTTGTTACCTTAAAAAAGCCTTTCCTGAGTCACCCACCCCTCTGATTATGAACTCACAATGTGCTGAAGTTGTAGTCACTATGTGCATACATCCCAGTTTTGGCTAGGTTTCCATCACAAGATCTTCATTAAGGAGCTGCATCAAGAAGTTTAAACAGGCTATTCTTACATCACAGTGGAGGAGCCTGCAAAAAATTTAAACGGCTTTGAAGAGAGTGTTAACCAGGGACAGAGATGTCGCGGGTCCTAGTCAAAAGTGTCATGAGGAAAAATGTTCTCCCAAGGCTCAGAGTGGCGTCTGAACACAGAATCCTCAGGGAGGAGGTGACAGGCAGTGATTAGGGTGGGTGATACAGGTTACGCTCCCCCAGCTGGGGAAGAATAGGTTTTTTTCTTGTTTTCCAAGCAATTTCTTACTACCTTTTTCTCTTATTGCCACATACCATTTCCTACGAATTAAGCATATCAATGTCAGTCATTTGGGCCACTTGGGAGAAGCTACACGATGCCATTCACAGGGATGGGGCATGACAGCCACACCAGTCTAGGTTGAAAGACCAGTGGGGGTATTTCCAAGATAATCACGGGCATGCAGCAAACTCCCCAGCTTCAATGACCTCATCTCAAAGCTGGGGTCCATAAAACTACCAAGCAAATTGCGTGAAGATTATGGCTGATGTTTACTAGGTAAGTGCCCGTGAAAGCTGCCGCTTAATGGGGAATGAGTACGATCAATGAGGCCCTGTCTACCTGCCCACACGCGCCCTGCCTTCCTGCCTTGCTGCAACAGCAGAGCTTGTTTAGCTGAGATGAACGCCCCCAGAGCAGCCCGACGGGAAAGCTCCCAGCTCTGCACGGCGAGACGTGTTCCTTTCTTTCTCAGAGCTGATCACAGTTTGCTGTCGTATGTTTTTATGTTTATCCCTATTGTAACTGCCTCTCCTCCGGAGTTTTTGCTCAAGCAGCACAGGGCCAGGTATGTCTTGGGTCCTGCCGGATATTCTGGGCAGGGAAACAGCCAACTCCATATCTGGCTCTGGTACTGAACGGAAAGAGCAGAAGGCCCAGGGGCCCATGCTGAACCGAGGCCCCTGCACCCAAAATTATGGTCTGACTTTGGGCAAATTACACAGTCTTCTTTACCCTGAGATTCCTCATCTGTCCATGAAAATAACTGCCCATGTCACACAGAGTTACATGTATTAAAGGAAATCACCAAATTCATAACCTAGCCAAGGGGCTACAAGTGCATCCTCAACAGACAAATGCTGCCTTTACGGCTCTGACGCACGCTAAGCGGGGCGGCCCCACACAGTGAACACTGCTAAGTGCCAGTGTGTTAAATGCTTCATGTGTGCTATAATACTCTTTACATCTTACAACAATCCCAGGAAGAAACGACTATTATCATGCCCATTTCACAGATTCACCAACAGGTTAAGAGAGTATGCATTCTATTCCAAGGCCCTATGGTGAAGAAATGGCAATTTAAACCGGAATCTGGGCCCAGGCCTTGGCTCCATCTCTGTCCCATCCACCTGACCACTTGCCTATGAATTCCACCTGTCCAATATAAAAGTTTGCAGCCGGCCATCTCTTAAAAGCAATGTGTGCCACCGTTTGTCAATGTTGTTTAATTACCATAAACTGTTCTCAGAAACCACTACAGTAAAGAAAGGTGGACGTAAGGAATTCTGCATTGCGTTCTCCTGCAATGTGCAGGATCCCTTTCCTAAACCTCCAAATCCAAGTGTATGCTTCCTCCATGTTTATGTTTGCACACGGCTTATTAAAGCAGAAGGTATCTGCAGTAATTCCATCTCGGTTGCTTTCCAAGTTTGCAGATTATCCATATTCGGTCTGTGAACGAAAATACTACAATGTGAATGAGAATACTGCAACCATGTCAGTAAACAAAGAATACTGATACCAAGTCATTAAAGGCTTCTGCCACTCCCCGGCGAGGACAGGCCTGCAGCCCAGCCACTGCAGCAACTCACAATGGTGCCCTCTGAGCAGACTCAGAATAAGAAAGGACAGGCTACTGGCCCGAGATAGCTAGGTGCTTGTCTAAAAAATGAATTCAGTGAGTCCTAATATTTGCTTCCTCCCATTCATACAAAATCACTAAATTCTTGAACTTGAGATACCTGGCTTTCTTTAGATAACAAGTAATCTTTTATTGTTCCAACAACCTGGTCTTTGTTGTAAAGCTCCTATATATCCTAGCTCTTCCTCAACCTCTTGGGAGCAGTCCCTCAGAGAGTTCTGAGAGACGGTCATCCTGGCTCGAGTCCTCCCGCCAAATAAAACATAACTCTTAACTTTTAGGCTGCACGTTTATTTCAGTCAACAGTTTTGGACACCATGAAGCACCACAGCAGATTTCTCTCCACCTGAACTCTCCGAGTAACCGGATCCTTGGTACCAGCAGTGGCCCTTTGTGCTCATCCGCCTCCTCGGGGGGTCCAGATGAATTTGGCTGAGTCTCTCCTGGTTCTCAGATCTCACATATTGGTTGATGATCCTAAGTTTTATCTGGCGGTGTATCCAGGTACGTGGCCCTCCAGTTGAAAGAAACTGAGGTGAATTACCCACCCAGTGGAGACATCCTGGGTGGGGTCAGTTTGAAAGATAACAGGAAATACCCACCTTGAGGATATGTCCAAAGTGGGGCTGGTGGAAACATATGAGGAAAATACTCACCCAGTGGAGACATCCCGAGTGGGTCCAAGTTGAAAGACACTGGGTTCAGGACTGAGTGGTTAGGTAAGAGGCTGGTCTAATGTTTTCCTCAATTTGGTTACCTCCATTGAATTTTTCAGGATAAAAGTAAAACTCTTATGAGGAAACTTTCAACTCCAAAATTCGGACCATCCTCCTGGCTGGTAACAGCATTCTCGGGTGACAGGGAATCTTCCAGGAGTGGTAGACACAAAGACTTCATACCACAGAGTTGTCCCTGTGGGAAATCTTACTAGCAAATTTATTCTGAGAACCCGACCTTACAATGGGGAATAGAACTTTCAAAAAAAAAGATAAAGAACAGAAAAGAAAAGAAAAAGAAATGACAGATTGCCAGTCTCCAACTATTTCCCCAGCCAGATTTATGTACATACAAAACTTACAACATTAATCGGGAATAAGAAAAAAAAAAAAACTCACTCTGGAAATAACCAGGCCTGATAAAAACATTTTTTGGCATTCTGAACTTATAAAAACAAAATCCACTTTAGGGGGAACTTGGATTTCTCTTCCTGTGTCCTTGAAATGTAAACATTTTATCTTTCTCTGGGTGTTTTAAGTGTGTGCATGTAAGTATATATATGTTTAGTTTAGTTTTTAAAGGAAACCTTGGACTCTGCCATACAAAAGGTTCAAGTATTGTGTACATACGGTGGCCACGCAAATAAATTGGGATTCTAAGCAATTCTTTGATTGTACCAATTTTCAGATATTTTGCCATCTTAAACTTTGTTGCATCAGCCTGGACCACGAAGGCTTTAAGCTTTTGGAGAGTAAACCTTTGAATTTTATTTAGGCAACACCCCGACTCTCATGTGGAAAGGCCTCTTCATCTTATTGGTTTAAAATCACTATATATATATATATATATATATATATATATATATATATATATATATATATTTATATATTTATATATATATAAATTGATGGCCATATGATGGATTTTTTAATTTGGAAAAACTTTTTAATTGGTGAAAGTTTAAAGAGATCTCATTATAAACGGCTGTTTTATTGGTACCTATTAAAATAAAGTTTAAATGCAGAAAAATATATCTAATGGTTAACCTAAGAACTCAGATATAAAAATATAACTGGTTTGAAAAGCTACATTTTTGTTTTTCCTTTCTGATAAATGTTTCTAGAGATGCTAATAAAAACTTAGTATAGTTAATGTTAATTAGGTTGAATAACTGGAAAAAGGATTGTAAAAATGTCAAAAAAACAGATAAGTGGCTTATCCCAAAAGGATAAATATTTTTATATGGTTATTTTGAATGAGATAAATAAAATGGACATTTTTGGATTTACATACAGGGTTTTGATACTACACTACGTAAAGTTAAAAAAAAAGGGCCAAAGAGTTCACCTACTCCCCCCCAACATTATAGTTCAAACAAGTCCGTTTTATTTACCACAGTTTAAAATATATTTATATGTAGACTGAAATACTTCATCAAGGATTGGGACAACAGACCAATTAATGAAATTAAAAATCGAGAAGGGCCTATGCTCTTTGGCTGAAACTTGGGCATCCTAGAGACTTCTATAAAATTATATACAATGTACACCCACAAAAAAAAAAGGTTTCTGTCACTCCTTCTAGAAATAAGAATTATTGATTAAACTTAATAAATATAAAAATTAAAGGTATAAGATTTAATAAAATTGAGATAAAAGTTTGTGAAATTTGTATATTTAGATGGTCTTTATATAAACCTTTTGCTTATGTTGTGGGATAGATATGTTTCAGTGGAAAAACGCTTCTCCTTCTTGGTATTATAAGGCTGGGCACATGTCTGTCCCTCTGAAAATATTAATTGAACAAATTAAAGGAAACCAATATAGTTACTTGAGACGTCCAATATAACGTAAATCTAAAAAGTAATTTGAGTAGCTAAAAAAAAAAATATAGGTTTACCCTGGGTTTAACTTACAACTCAAGGAAAAGAGACCTTAATAAATGTCTTATGCAAGCTTTGGAAGACAAAATAAAGAAAACCTTAGTTTTAAAACATGGAATTCTTTGTTTACAGCTCTTCTCACTGATACAAAAATGCCAATTAAGGAGATAAAATTGGGTCTGGGTGACAGAGCAGTTATCTGGGGACCTGGAAGAGAGTGTCTTTGTCTTGCAGATCAGAAATATAAATACAACAAACAGTGACCTAGGACTGAGCCTAATTAGCTCAACGAAATAAAACTTGAGGCCATGAAATTTTTGGCATTTTAGAACTCAGAACTCTGACGGGTCCTTCAGACTTTGTGAGGAAATCTTAATTATCTGTTTCATAAATAGTAAGCCTTAGTGATTTGAGCAAGCAAATTCAGCTTACTCCAACTATTATTATAAATATAAGTAAGTTTTAAAGTGAAGCTATGAGATCTCTAGCTTTTGTCTGTTTATAAGCCTGCATACAGATTATAGAAGTGAGATATTTCTACTGCTAAAAAAAAAAAATTTCGAAGTCAAAGAGCTCTGCTTAATTGATGTAAAAATATAAGAGCTTAAAAATTAAGTATTTTTAAAATAAAAACTTAACAAATTGACATTCAGTGTCATGTGAATTGAAAAATATTCAATATTAAGGTAATATTTGATATTGTTTAGTTTAAGTATGTTCTAATTAATATAGGCATCTTTAAAGTCATCAATATTATGTATAATACCTTTACTGTACCTAGGTTTAATGAAAGTCAAATAAGATCCTGTTATATCTGTTGCAGATTTGTCAAAAAAAATAACAGTAATGTGCTGTGGTAAAATTTTAAGTAAATTAAATGCAAATGAGATGAGAGCTTTGGGTAAATATTTAAAATATATTTTTAAAATGTATGTTTAAGATAATCTCTAAGTGTTTGGTATCTTTAAATTCTAGTGGTGTGCTAAATTAAGTTAAATGACAAGATTTTATTAAATAGCTATGCCATTTTCAGATAAAATAACATTGAAATACGAATTACTTAACATTTGACTTCCTCTTACAGTGAAACTAAAGGTATATAGAAATATTAATAAATGGTTGGTGCCACACTGAAATAGTCTCTATTAGTAAGGGAATGATCTCAGTATCCTAGGAAAGTAATATAAATGCGTAAAGGAAGATGTAAGAATGGAATAATACTTTGTTAATGAAAAATAGTGACTTTCTCCTGAAGCTGGTTACCTCTGAATGGAAGACAAAATAAGGGACACACTAATATAAGTATAGAAAGCTGTGGAAGGCTTGTGGAAAAGGAACCCTGAGGGAAGAGTTTTGTACATGGTCAGAATTGGCTAAGTTTAGAAACAAATTGGGCAACGTAAATGAATCTTAGAAGTTAGCTGGAACAAGATTAGATTTGGTTTTCTCTCTGTTAAGAGGAAAAAATTTTCTTAAAATATTAATCCACCTTCAGTAACAGATTGTAAAACTTCTTATACCACTTAGCTGATCTGTTCTGCCTTTACATTTGACATATTTTCTTGTTAATGAATTAGTACTACTTTACAGTGATCTATATGTTTATCTGATCAAGTGTTCTGAAATCTTTCAAAAAGCTCCCCAAATATAAAATTCTAATTAATTAAATAAAAATTAATTTAATTAATTAAAATTCTTTTAATCTCCAGTTAAGTTTGGGATGCTACAGAAGGCCCCTGAAACATCCCAAAGAGAGATTTTTAACTATAAAGTTTCATTTGGCATTTTAAATAACATGGAATTGTCAAATGAATCATAAAACTTCTAAGGTTATATTGAATGAGAAATATTATTAATATAGGTATTGTAGAAATTACATGGACTCCCTAAAATTCTGGCATATCTGAAATGTTACCAGTGATAATTATGGGTATAGTGAACAGGTTTCTTTATTGATTATAGTGTAACGGTGTTTAACCATGCTTTTAAATCTTTTGTCATTTATAGACAGTTAATTGTTTTCTTCTGATGGTTTTGCAAAATGCTTTCTCTTCAAGGAGATTTACTGATTTCTAATAAATTTCAAACTACAGCACTGAACTAAACTGGGTAAGAAATTTTAAAGTTCTAATGAAAACTCTCATTAAAAGAATTAGTTACATGGGACTGATTAACCTGCTGAATATGGTTATAATTTTTGATATTGTTTGAAATACTACTGGCTTTTAACCTGTTTCCCAGACGTAAAGAATCTCTTCTCCTTAAGCTAGTTATGGTTCACAGCAATTTGATAAATTATACCTATGTAATCACACTTGGAACACTTATCTTTTCTCTCTATCTGATCCCTCAAGAGACTAAAAACACTTAGGTCCCCAGTGGCTCTATCAAACAAATTAGGGAGATCATCTCCTAACAGATATAGGAGTATAAAGATATTTTAAGGATTTTAAAGAGAAAAGAATTTACCTAAATCTGTAAGGCAGAAACCCATGAAAAGCCTTGACGTGGCTTTCTTGGCCTTAGCAAACCTTAACATTCTACCCTGAGACTCCGTATTAAAACTTCCAACACAGCCAATTTAAAAAAGCCTATATGATCAAATAATCAGACTTAAGTTGTAAAAAATTAATCTTGATTTGGCTATATTTGAGAAAACTGAGGGTAACTTAAGAGAGAAAATAAATTATATTTTAGTGGATATTAAATTCTAGTTTTGTTAATTGAGGTCCATATTTACTAAGACACTTCCCAGATCATTCCTTGCTGTTATGTCACATTACTGTACGGTTTAATTGAATTATGAAAAGGATACTCTAGGTTTGTTTCTGAAGCTCAGAAATCTATCCTTGGGTAAAGTTCCAATGCCCCATGACCTGCAGCCAGGGGATTATACATACTGCAACAGGCATGACTTAAAGAACTGTCTCCAACCTGAATGGAAGGACCCTTTTTCAGGTACTCTTTACCAGACCATACACACCAAAGCTGAAGGAAACGGAGTCTCGGATTCATTTCCTATCTGAAACATCCCCTGCACTGCACTGGCCTATCGAGTGCTGCTCCCCTGAAAACAATGCCCAAATGGAGAAAAAGCTACCAGACCAGGATGAGAAGAAGACGACATCTGAGCTAGACAGCTGACCCAAGACACCGGACCAGGACTGTATACCAATTACTTTGATAATTTCTCCAACCTTTGATTATGAACTACTCCACTTGTTAAGTTTATGATAAATTACCTATGTCTAGTACTTCTGTGTTACCTTGGTGGGTTTCCCTACTCCAAGGCTCTAACTAGATAGCCCTCAGAAACGTTATTCTAAAAAGAATTTATAGTTCTGTTTAGGCCACTGTTGATCTTACAAGGTGGGAGATTTCAACTGGCCAATTAATACCTGCTCTGACCCTGACCATAAATATGAACTTTCTCATAGGATCAAACTCAGAAACACAAGCAAAATTTTAACCCAAAAATACAACTTCTCGACTATTAAATTCTTACTCGTGACTTTATTAACGTTACTAGCTGTATTACTTATATCCTGTCTATTTTATAAAATTGTTGTCTGTTACAATTCCCAATGTGTAACTAGGCCCACAAGATTGATGATGGCTAAACATCTTGAAGAAACAGATAAAATTTATAACCCTGAATAAAATAAATATAATAGTGTGATTCTAGGTATGGGAATGAGCAAAGATGGGTAAACACTTTCTGTATCATAATAGACTAGTAAGACAGGTGATCCAGAGAACTTTTAGTATCAACAGGGCCTGACAAAAAAAACTAACACCTTGAATGGCAACTCAGAAGATTCTTCACCTGAACTAGGAATGAGCCATCCTAGCACCGTGGGACAAAATTGGTCATGAAATTTCTCTCAAAATGTTGGTCGAATTTAGGACCAAGTGGGAGCACTGTGAATGAAAATACTACAATGTGCATGAAAATACTGCAACCATGACAGTAAACAAAGAATGCTGAATCCGAGTCATCAGCGGCTGCTGCCAACCCCCAGCGAGTACATGCCTACAGCCCGGCCTCTCAGCCACTCACAGTGGTGCCCTCTGAGCAGACTCAGAGTAAGAAAGGACAGGATACTGGCCCTAGATAGCCAGGGGATTGCCAAAGGAATGAATTCAATGACCCAAATGTTTGCTTCTCACCATACATAGAAAAGCAGTAAATACTTGAACTTGAGATATCTGGTTTTCTTTAGATAACAAGCAATGTTTTATTGTTCCAATTACCTGGTCTTTGTTGTAAGCTTCTATATATCCTAGCTCCTCCCCTACCTCTTGGGAGCAGTCCCTCAGAGTGATCTGAGAGGCTGTCATCCCGGCTCGAGTCCTCCAGCCAAATAAAACAAAGCCCTTAACATATAGGCTGAACGTTTATTTCAATGACGTTCCAGAATAGACACAACTCATCAATTCTGTAATGGAACACACTGAATCAGGAACCAAAGCGTGTTTTAGTCCGGAAAATCTCCGGGTTCCTATTTCTTCCTGTCATTATACAATCCCTCTAGAACTCATTAATTTGCTGTCTGCTCCTCTGGCAACAAAACTCGTAGAAGACTCAACTCAGCAGAGCGCCCTGCTGGGGAGAACACCCCGCAGAAGCACTGCAGGCTGCCTGCCCTCCTGCACGCTCTGCTGACCCTTGGTGTCCCCCGTGGAGACCAGGCCAACAGAGCTGTTCCTAACAGCTACAAATTCGCACTCGTTAAATAAATCATTTTATTTTATATGATATTTTACGTATATACCCATCTCTGAAAACAGCTTTGCAGAAGCTCAAATCTTCAACATCAATCCCCAAAGGCAAATCCGGTCCCCAAGGGGAAACAAGACTTAAGACGACGCTAAGGCCTCCAAAGTCCTCTCAAGGACCGTCAACCAAACTGCCTGCAGGTCTGCAGCTGCAGGCTGTTACATGTCTGCTTTTAAAGCAACCCCTTCCTGCCCTCGGGTATTACAGTGTCCCTCTACGCCCTCCCGTCTCAGAGTAAAAGCAACCATTGCAGAACCTTGCAGGGAAGCACAGACAGGAGTCGACAAAGAGGATCAGAGCTAAGCTAATACTTCTGATGGCACGACCTTGTCACTGTGTCACTTTACAGATGAAGATATATATAGAGAGAGGTGGGGTGATATTGCTTAAAGTCACACAGCTAATAAGTGGCAAAGTCTATAACTCTGCTCTTCCCTTCGGCGTGACGCCCCAGCTGGGACGCCCACAGGGTTGTCTCATGCCTGCCTGAACAATCCTCTCCTGTCACTCATAACCCACCACAGGGTCTGACCCTAGCCTGCCTTTTCAGCATCTATTCCCTCCAGTCTCTCAGGAACAAGGCCGTTTGGGCCACTGTATGACTTCCGGCTCCCGGAAACATCAGTGCTCATGCTGGTCTTGCCTGTGCATCCGGCCCGCTGCTCAGAGGCTCCTCCTCCCCTGCAGGAGTACATTTCCACTCTCCGCAGGGACACCTCCTCAGGGGAGCCCTCTTCTCGCTCTCAGCACGGCAGGGCCACATCCCGAGCTGCCCCATTAGGACAGTGTGCGCCCAGGTCTGTTAATCAGACCAGCAGCATCAGAGCCAGGGATTATGCCCGGGCTACCCTGCAAAACTACTGCCCGCCACACAGTCCCCAGCCAGCAGGTCACCTGGAAGTCACAGCAAGTGCCCCACCCAATCCAGAAGCCTCTTCATTTGCCAGCATCGCTGATGACTGGTTTCCAAACTTTGGTCAGTTTCACACAAAACAGCACCTTCAACTGTGAAGCAGAGGGTTTCGCTTCTGCTCCCCATCCTTACTGGTAATGTCAAGGAAAACAAAGAGGCCTTTTCTCAACACTTTTATAATGACACCCTCCCACCCACAATATTCATATGCTCAAGAGCTTTGGATCCACGTGATTTTCTTTCCCTTATGATAAGCGGCTCAAAACACTGCGGGATTCCTTCTATTTAGAGGGTATTTGTACTCAGTTTATCGGCTTTAATCTGTTTTTGTCTCTCTTCAATATCCCTAGCAGTTGCCACCTCTTACTCCCTTCAGCAGCCTCCCTCCCAACATCTACTCTAGGAAATCAGCTGTGATGAGGGGCCCTGGGGCAGTCACAGACGATGCAACTAAGGAAAAGAGAGGGTCCATAATTTGCCCGAGAAGATCAGCTTCAACCCCCAACAATGTGTGTCACGTCCCTGTGTTTAACACTTATGCTAAGCAAGATAACTTTTTGTAGATTATGGTTATAAACAGATGAGGTATAAAAATACATACAAGGACACACATCTACTCTAAGATGCTCACTAACTCCACTATTTTGTTTCTACTTATTTCTATTAAAAAATATTAAGAACCTCTGCAGTCAGTATAGCAAAATGTTACTGGGCTTTAAATCCAGAATATAGAGGTGTTAAATGTGTCATTACTCATACTTATTTGTATGTTCACAATACAAAATTATTTGAAAGTCCCTCTCACCTCCCCCTACTCACTACTGGCTCTCACCTGAGCTCCCAGACCACACATCTAACAACCTTTCACTTTACCCACAGCTGAACTCATCAGATTTCCGCAGAACTCCCTCTGCAGCTTTCCCTCCTCAGAGCACAGAAGGACCATCATTTACCTCATTAATCCACCCAGAAACCTGGGCCTTACTCCATCCTACATTCACAGACAGCCTTCATCCTTTCCTTTTTACCATCTAAACATGCCTTCAATATGTTCGCTTTTAAACACTGACCGTCCCACCGCTCAAGTGGAAGCCACCAACACTGCCCATCTGGACACATGAGTCTCCTAAGTGGCCCCACAGCCACTCTCCCCTACTTGAGACAAATGGGACTTTGTCACTCCCGCGCTTTTTGGACTCTTTTCAGACCCACTCTTCTTAGAAGAAACTCCAAGTTCTTCACCAGGTGAAAGTCTTTGCCATGAAATTGTCACCTCAGGGAGGGCAGGACCCGCCCTCTCCCCTCGGCCCCGCCCTCTGGCAGAGCATCAGCTTGGGAGGACCTGCTGAGCTACACCAGCCTGTATTCTAAACCTGGTCTGAGTTCTTAGCAAACTGCTTCAATTATCCATACAATTCCAAGGTAAATTAGAAAGATTTTAGATGTTGAGCTAGACTATTGATTTTGGGATTTTGCACTAGCAACCTGCAAGGACATGTTCTAAAGATTCTGTCTTCTTAAAACCACACCCAGGTTAAAGGAGCATTTGTGGAATGTCTTCGGAGGAAAAGGGAATGTACTTTTACAGGCTTTATGTTTTATAACATGAACAACCCGGACAGGGTCACAAATGGAACCGCCTCACAAGTGACAGAAGACAGGTGAGAGGCACAAAGCAACAGGTTGCAAAGATGGTAAGAGCAAACATGATTCTCCAACCCCCCAAAAAATTTTTGAAACAACCAAAAATTCTGAATTTTAAAAGTAAAAGAGTATCATATAGAGAAATGAAATAAATAATGCTCTTCATCAGGGTTTCAAGATCTCACTCCAGAGTTTTTAGCAGGCCATACTGAATCCTAGCACAGAAAAATCAAATGGACTTGTAGTGAGAAAGTTCCAGGAAAACTGCAGTAATTCCTCCACTTGTGTAAGGACATACACTCACCTGCTGAAGGTGAATGTAAACCGCATTCTGGATAAATTCGAAAGCTTCCAGGCTCCGCTTCTGGATGCCAAGGACATGGACAGCTTGGAAGCATGCTTCTAACTCAGTCACCGGCATTTTTACATTGCAGGGGAAACGGAGGCACCCAGTCAAGAGCAGAGATGTTCCTGTCGTGTCTCACAGGCCGTGCCTCGGGGATTCAGTGCCCTGCAGCAGCCCGGCCCCAGGCAAGGACCAGCAGCGTTTTCCACCCAAGCAGGAGGGGCACTGTGCTTGAGAAAGCCCATCTCCGATGGGGGCAAGAGGGGCTGGTGGGGTTCAGTGAACCTATAAATGCCCACAGAAATATGCCTGCATTCATTCAAGTGATGCAAACAACTGTAGCAGGCTATTTAACAAAATTTCAATTGTCAGTGGAAATTTTGCCATTCCTTTCCGCTTGTCCCCTGCACTCTGAGACAGGCTTAGGCTCTCTTACACCTGCAGCTCTGTGCAATAGTTGTGAAGTCATTTTACTTTACAGATACCACGGTTCTGCCCAGGGTGATATCCAGCCCAGAGAGGTGGCCCAGGCCAATTTAAAGCTATGTGGCTTGCGTGCAGGGACAATTACAGGAGCTGGTTCCGGAGCCAGGCCCCTCCCCACCCCTGCTCCCCTCTCTCCCGAGGCCCCGCTGCCAAGCACTCAGGCTCCGTGATCTTAAGTACTACTCTTCTACTCTACTCCAAACCCTTTTCCTTTTCTTTTTTTTCCCTAATTATTCCCAGCTGGAGTGATTTTTCAATCTCAATATCTGAAAAAATTCCTGCAGCCGAAAAAGAGGTCTCCAGAGGTCAATGCCCATATGCTGGTTCCTGAAGAGAGCCCCTGGCTACGGGGACCCTCACCAACACTCACGGGGCATCAGAGATGTTGCAGGGTCAGCCACCCCCTACAAGAGTTTGCTGTCACCCCAATGCCTGCACAGCATCCCTGCTCACAAAATATAGTTGGTACACTTATCGGTTATTAAGAAGCAAAAATACAAAATTGCTCGTATTTCTTACTAATATTATCTATGAAGCTGGAAACGGAATTGTAATAAAATGTACAGTTTTTACCCTATGTTAAATCTGTTCCTTTGAGTTTAAACCTCTGCCCTGTTTCCTAGGCTCAGACTTGGTAGCTCTGCACCATTTGAAAAAGAAAGTTGCCTTTAGCCTGAAATCTGCAGGAAAGCCTATTCTCCTGGCCCTGATCTTTAAAAATGTTAGCTCATCTGCACTTCTGTAGAGATGGCAAGTTGCATAATAGAGAATAACCTTTGTTTTTTTGGAGGTTTTACAGGGGTACCATGATTTGATCCACATGGACAGCTGCAAGAACAGCGGATTCAAAGGACAAACAATTCATAAAGCAAGAAGTATGCAACAACCAACCACAACCCCGCCCCTTTTTAGTATAAAAGGAGACTGAATTCTTACTTGGGGAAGATAGTTCTCCAGGACATCAGTCTGCCGTCTTCTGGGTCTGCCAGCATTGCAAGTGAAGTCACTATTCCTTGCTCCAACACCTCATCTCCCGGTTTATTGGCCTGTCATGTGGCGAGCAGAACGAGTTTGGACTCAGTAACAAAATGACTGCATTGGAGGTAGTATGTCTCCAATGTTTCCTCATTTCCAATATGTAACATGCACATCATTTATGATCTAGTGCAAATAATTCATCAAAGACAACCACAAAAAGAAACTATACTCACCTAGCTATCAACACTGAAGTCACAACCTGTCAATTTTATATGATGTTGAACAACACAATGGAAAAACCTAACATAGGGAGTTGACTCCACGGAAATAAAATTATTTCTACTCCTTCAATACTTTTTCTTTTCTTTTCTATTTTATTTTGTTTTGCTTATTGAAAGGAAAATAAAAGTCAAGTCATTTTATTTCACGTATTTTTGTTATAGCTACATTCTTTAAATACTACAAAGAGATTTAAACTGCAAAAAAATTGTTCATATATTAGTATAAAGATATATACACAATCAATGGGGATTAGGAAAGGAATGGACATTTACTAAAAATCCACTGCAATCCTGTCTTTTACAAGCATATCCTGGAATATAAGCTGTATGATCCAGGGGGCTCCACCCCCATTCTCACTGTTGAGTCCCTTAGCAATCAACTACTAAGGCACCAGCATAGAACCATGTGATCAGTATTTTAGGAATAAATTAGGGAATTAGCACATTCAATTCTAAAACAAAAACCCTAAAATAAATACTGAACTTATTTACAGATAAATAAAATTGGAACCAAAAAAGTAGTTATTTCCCCAAGGTCACAAAGCTAATAACTGGTAAAGACAAGATTTGAACTCATCTGCCTGATTCTAAAAACTAAGGTGGAAATCCCATTTGACTGGGGAGGGTCCAGCAGCAGAGCCTATCACCCTATCTTTGTTCAGATCTAGCCTTAGACAGCCTGAGACAGCACCCCATTCCTATGGAACTCGAGGGCAAATGATAACAATAAGGATTTTATATCCAGTAGTTTGTTAGGTCTCATTTATATAAAGTGTCAGCAGGTCAGCAGAAAAACTCTGGAAAATATGAGTGGGTCCAGAGCTTTCTGCTGATTAGTAACTCAGTCTCTCAGGACATAGTGACCTTCCCATGAGAGGCCTCATGGACATAAACTAAAGGCAGCTGAGCAATGAAAACTAACAAGAACCTGGAACTCAAGCAAGAAGGTTCCCTGCCATCCCCCACCCAGTTGCCTCTTCACCCGCGTGGACACGATGGCAGGAGACCCAGATTCTTGTCTAAGTTACATCATCATGGATTCTCATCCATAATAATGTATGACTCTATGCCGCCTTATGTCCATTAAAACTCAAATATGATAACACCAATATCTCAGCAGAATATCTATGTCTCCACTTCCTGTCTTCTAATAGGAGAATATTTTTATGGACAAAAAGCAGAAATCCAATTTAAAAAACCATGCACGAAGCCAGGTGAAATTCTGCTTAAGAGACTGCTCTCACGCTGAGTAAATGAAAACTCAGAAAAAGTGGCCCTTCTCCCTCAGCAAATGGGAGGTAGCCTGATGTGTGTGTGTGTGTGTGTGCACGTGTGTGTGTGTGTAAATCAAATACAATGAATTCTGGGATGTGTACAGTTTTTTTAAGTCACTGTCATTTCATGGGAATGAGCCAACATTTAAATAATTTGAATCTATTGTTCTGAGAGAGTCTCAGGCTCTTGGTGGAGGAGGTGAAAGGGGAGAGTGAAGGAGGAAAGAGGTACATGAAGCAAAGAACTAAGAATACTGCCAGGGAAAGGCAAGACGTTAGTTTTGTTCTTCCTTGCACCACATACAAATTAGGGACTCGCTTTCTGCTGATGACTTATCGAGCACTGATTTGCAGGAGAAGAGGGGACAGCTCATTGCTCACTGAGCTTGTGACTGTACGTGACATCTTATAGACACAAATCATTTACCCTGATCAAACACTCTAGCAGCAGGCTGTAATTCTTCTGTTTTGAGAGACAACAAAGCAGGAGTTCAAACAGGATGCATAACTTGACAAAAGTCAGAGGTCCAGTAAACTAAAGAGGATTAATTCAAACTCAGATCTGAATGCAGAGTCTGATCTTCCCACTCCCAGGACTGGAAAATCCTTAACACAGGCTCCCCAGCTCCCCTGCATTGTTCCTGGCACCAAGCATTTGCCATGGCAATGGTCACCATTTCTCACAGACACAGCGCTCTGTGCAGCAAATGACCTTGATCAGACCTTGATCATCTACCTGCCACGCCCACCAGGCTTCACCATACAGGCAGGAAAGCTGGCTTTCAAGTGCATACAAAGCCATTCCTTGTCTAACCTGGGCTCTTCTGTGGTTTCTCCAGCCTAAAGGCAGCCATGAAACTGCTCACAGTTTGTACATGAGCCACACTACCTCTCTCCATCTGTCTCCCCACCTATACTACTTAGCTATGAACATTTTGAGAATCTTCGACACAAATTTTTAAAAACAAAAAAGAAAGGATTCTGGAACAACTACTTAATACTTACAATTTTAAATGACAAAATACAAAGTGAGTATTTACAAACCGAATCTTCCTTTCTAAATTTCAGTTTTAAGCATTTAAAAATATAATAGCAAAAAATTTTCACTTACAAAATTGACAAAAACATAAACAATAATCTGGAATAAGTTAAAAAATAATGCCCATGTTCTAAATGGAGAAACTTCAGGGCTGTACTGAGGGGTAAAGTAAGAGGTGAGAATGTAGAGACATCAACAAATTGCATGGAGGAAAGCAGTTTTGTAAAGATGTAAGTTCTCATCAGAATAATTCAAAACTTACTGAAAACTCCCATGACAACTCCAATCTGATTTTTTTTAACTTGAACAAAATATTTTGGAATTCTTCAGGAATAATAAAATCATAATACTAGACAAGAAAATTTGGGATGGAAGAAAAGAATGAAAAAAATTCAGACTGCCAATTATTAAATAAATTTTTACAATATGTAAGTTATGGTGCTGGAGTAAGAAAGGCAGATTGACAGAAGGGAACCATGAGCTCAAAAAGAGACTCTAGTGTACACAAGTATTTTGTAAAGGTGGGATTTCAAATCAAAGAGAAAAGTATGACTTCAGTAATTGTCCTGAGACAATCAGACAATCACCTAGAAAGAATAAATACTATTCCTCTCATAAGGACCACAAGATAATTTACAGACAGTGATGTAAATATAAAAAAGTACTAATAACAGCAAATACAACACTTTGCTCTTATTAACTCAACTTACCCTTACATTAACAAGTACTATTATCATCTCCATCTTAGAGATTAAAAAAAACCTACAGAGGAGATTTATTCCAGTATAAGAAATTATTTTTAAGAATAATTTCAAAGATAAAACACATAAGGAATACATTTATTATCAAAAGAATATTTTGAGACACTACCAAAATAAAAATCCTCCTAAACAAAATGAAAGGAAAGAAATGACAAGAAAAAGCTCTGTGATACATGTTGTTGAAGACAAGAAGTTAATGTTCATAACATACAAATGGCTGTCACAAAGCAACAAGAAGCTCCCCCACTTAAATGTGTGCAAAGGATAAAAGGAATCATTCATTTTAAAAAAGTCAAATGGCTAATGAGTGAAAAATGCTCAATACCTCACTGGTCATCAAATGCAAACTAAAACAATGAAAAAGCACTTTTGCTCATCATATTGGCAAATATTTTTAAAAGATATTCTATCTAGTGTCCATCTGTGGGAGAAGAAACCATGAGCGACATTTTCAGAGGACGACATGTCAATGGATATGTAAACTCTGAAAAACGTACGTACACAATGACTCAACACCACTTCTAGGAATCGTTTCCTTTAGGAAAAAACAAATTTAGTCCAAAAAGATGTACCCATCAGGGCATTTACACAGCACTGTTTACAATGGTGGGAAGAAAAACTGAAGTGAAATCATATCCAGCAATAGAGAATTGGTTACATAAGTAATTGTGCATCTTTTCATTCCCCTATGGAAGGAATTTCTAGAGTTACTTGAATGGAGTCTGTGATGAATGTAAATGTCACATCCAGGGACTAAATTTCCAGAAGCCTTAACTAAAGGAATACTCATAAAAGATCACAGGAATGTCTGTACAAGAAGGATGCCAGTCAAATATCCTTTCTGACAGTGGAAAATGGAGAAAATTTAACTGTCCACCATCAAGACAATGATGTGGTAAATCACGACGAGCTGCGAGCAATGAGGGAGCCAGCGTTTCGCCGTGGTCCAGGGCCTTGTCCACAGCATTCTCTCACCAAAGGTGTGCGTGGGAAAGAGACCACACCCGCAAATCAGGAGACCCCTCCACTCTATCTGAAAGGACCGGGTGAGTCTGGAGTGGGAGGACGTCTATGATATACACCTGAGTGATTAAAGCGAGCTGCAGAAAAACATATAGTATGGTCTCATTTTTAAATAAAGCATATATACACACACGTATACATGGAATTCTCATATGTGTGTATATATCTATGTCATAGGCATAAAGGTCATGAAACATATATATCAAATTTTCAACAGTTTTTACTCTTTGGAAATAAGGGGAAGGGAGGTAGGGCCTTCCTGTACCACCACAGTTCTCTTTTCAGTATTTCAGTTAAGTATACTTGGAATTTAAAAGTTTATTTAAGTCCGAAGTAAAATGGACAATGCCTCCACAAGACAGAATGCTATACTGGTCATCAAAAATCATGCCAGAGGAGATAGAATATTGTAGAAAAACATATAAAAAGCCGAATGGAAAATGGAGGTGTCCACACAGTAAACAGTCACAGAGTGCTCTCTGGTTTTTTATGACAGAGGTGATCCACACTGATGAAAATATACGTTAACGTGTTAATTATTATCTTTGAATAGCGGGACAAGGATAGCCTCTTTTGCCCCCCTTTTCAGAGTTATTATTTTAAATGCACATTCTTTTTCATCTGAAAAAAGCATTTTTGGGTGTGTAGTACTATGCATTGGAGAATAATACAAGAATACTTAGAGAAACAAGTAACTAGGAGACAAAGCAGCAGCATCACACAATGTAGGACGGGCGATCCTGATTAACACCACGAAGTTACATAAGGACCCACAAAGTGAGAGCACCTGCTGTAACAGGGCGTGGCCCCCTTCTATTTGTCAGCAGTGTCTTCAGGGCTGAGGCAGTTCTGAGCACGGCCAGTGTCAGTGCTGGTGTCTTGATTGATGCTACTGGGGGTGAGGGCACCTGCAAGCCGAGAGGAAGAACAGAAATCATCCTCTGCCTTTTCTGTCTTGTTTCTTTGTTACTTTAAAAGAGAGCCATATATAAGATAAACCGTGTATCTCCCCAAATGAAATTTCAGTAATGAAACCGTTTTTAAAGACTTCACAGCTTATATTCTGCCTATAACTGTCTTTTCAACAAAGATCATATTTATTAAATGTTAATTAACTCAGTTAATTAACTCCCTGTTGAAACATTCTAGTAAAGAACATGAAATGCAGTATGTAAAAGAACCACACCTGCAGTGACTAGCTCAGCTGTCTTGACGGCAGTGCAGTCAGCCCCCACCATCCCGTGGCCCTGAGCTCCTGATGCTGGTAAGAGATTACGCTGCCGCCTCAGATGGAGAGAAACGGTGAAAGCATTTCTTGAACCCTACAGCACTGACAAAACATAACTGACAAATCCCAGGCCCCTTTGAGGCTCTCATTTTCTGTTTCTGGCCAACCCCCATCAATGAGCAGAACCACCCAATTCCCGAGCCATGGGACTCACGTGGGAAGCAGTTTTGGAGAAATTTCCAGGTATAGAATGTAACCAACTATACATAGAACTCTGAAAAAAGAAAAGATGCCATACTCTGATTTTGGAAGACACTCAAAATATTCTCCTAAGCCTTAGTAGCTGGAAAGGCTGGGCTTCTCCTAAGTCACTTATTTATTTCACAGCCAGTAAGCATCTCCCTCAAATCCTGCTTCCCTGTGTCTGCTGGGAGCTTGAAGCACACTGCTGCTGTCGATCTTATAAGTCACATGGCAGAGACATGTGTCTCACGCCTGCAATCCTCACACAGGCTCGCCTCCTAGCCTCACTGTCTGAACTGGGCCCCATTTTCTCACCTGTTTATTTGGTATCTGTTCTTCTGTAAGCTACCTGAAATGCGTTTTGGAACATGTCAGAAGAAGCAGTGGGTTGAGAAATGGACAGATTGAGAGGTGAGAGATGGGCAGACAGAGAGAGAGACTCCAAGGAAAGGGGAACAAATAAAATTTCCTATGCAAAACCCTCTTCTAATCAGGGAAGGAAACCACCACGGAAAAGTGTGAAGAGGCAGGTAGCTTAGGACTGTTTCCTGGATTCCATGAAAAGTAATACCAAGAGATGAGAGGGTAGAACTTTAAATAGTAAAAGAAAAAAAGCACGCATGCTTGAAAAATATATCTACAATATGTACTTTCTAAAGAATAGACTGAAATCAGCAGGGCCCAATAACACTACACTTGGGTATTTACAGAAGTGAGAATCCCATCTCCAAACCACAAGGCATCCCTTCAGAGCACTGACAGTCTACATGGGGCGGTCATAAAGCCATCACCGCAAAAGCTATGCTACCCTGCACTTACGAGGAATGAGCAGCTGTGCTCAGGCTGCCCATGCGCATCATTTACACCCCACAGCACCTCTACGGGGGGGGGACGCCTAGCGAGCCCCGTCTCTGCAGGACAGAAAACCAGTTCTGGAGAGGCTAAGCCGACTTACCAGTTCTCCATCTCACAGGACTGGTCTCTCCAGAGCAGGACACGAACTCGGACCCACGATTGTAACCATGGTACTACAGTGCTTTGTGTGCTGTTTGTGTGTATAATACATTTGTTTCTATCATGAAAGGTTATTTAATAAATGATCGGTTGTCTTGTCTAGCTCATTAGCTCACAATCAATCTTTATACTGTTGAATTGTACTCTTTTCCCCTGAAGAAAGGAACGGAAACAGCGGGGGTCAGAAAGAGGTGGGGCTCCATTCTTTATCTGGGATCTCATCTCATCGAAGTCTCCAAACAGGGAAAAGGAGCAAATGTTCTCTTTATCTTTTCAAGAGAGGGCTCCAGTGATGGTGACTTATTCAATTACAAAATCAAGGCTGGGGAAAGGGCACATGCAGCAACTAGAGCAGTATCAGCTGTAGGAAGGTCAAAAGTGCTCACGGGAGGGCTCAGGGGGCAGCCTCATTTAATTTCAATCAATAAAACAATAACAAACTCTAAAAATACTGGCCTACAATGGATTAGCTCTTTCTTGACATCTAGCAAGTTTCCACAGCCCACATGTAACATTATCGGGAACCAGTGAAAGGAAGAGTCCACAGACAAGGAAAATCAATGCCACAGGCAGGCTGAAACCCAGGCTGGAGTTTAGGAAGAGAAAGGGCATAGTTAAGAACTGGGGAAAGGCTGGGGAAAAAAATCATCACAAGGACTCTCAAGCATCATCCAACAATCATATAATCATTCATTCAAGAGAGAGTTACTGAGGTCGTATTCTGTGCAAGATTGTACAGCGGGTGAAGCAAGAGTGCAGCGTCCATGGTGGCAGCAAGTTGCGGGGCTCAAATACACTTCTGATCCCGGTACCTTGCACACTTGTCCTCAATATAAAGGCAAAGATAATTAAAGTAAAATAATACTCTGTAAACTCAAAGCATTGTTGAAAAAAAAAAGTTAAAGAAGACCTAAATACCAGGACAGACACTCCACACACATTCCCCTATCAAAAGAAAGTGCTCTTGGAATGGCAGTGCTCCCCAGAGCGATCCGTATATTCAACGTGGTCTCGATCACAATCCCAGCGGGCTCCTCTGCAGAAACTGACTATCTGCTGCTACAATTCATATGGGAATTCGAGGATCTCAGTAACCAATACGTACTTGAAAAAGAAAAATTTGAGAGGACTTATAATTCTCAATTTCAAACCTTACAACTCTATCTCCAGGTGAGATTAGAGGTCATTGTGAAGTTATTACTGTGTTAATCCTTATTTACTAAATTCTCTACAATGAATATTACTGTTACAATAAGAAAAATAAAAAGTAAGTTATCCTTTAAAACATGCACACCGATTCATTCATTGGGAAAAAATTATTCTATCAATTAAGAGATAAATATCTATTGAAAAAGGACAACTTAAAAACAAGAGTGCATTTGCATTTTTCATAAATTGAAAACTGAAAAGCACAAAGACGTCAAGTTTCTAGGGAGACCAATGCAACATATTAATAGTTATTTTCAGAAATTCTAATTTAACAATGAAAACTCTGGAAAGGGAAAATCGTGACTGAGAGCCAACTGCAAACACATGGAGAGCAAAGGCCTAGAAATCACAGTTCCTTTAACTCTGCTCCTAACACAATAGGAGAGGAAATTCCTCACTGAGGGGACAGTGGAATCCCATGCATAAGACAGGATACACAGTACAAACTGCACTAGAATTGGGGGTGATTTCCATAGAAGAATTCTAAAGTTACAAAATTGCTGAAAAACTATTAAAACACTGACAGAAAGATTAAAACACACAGTCATATATATTATATAGAAACATATGTAGTCTGCTCCCATGTTGCATAGAAATACAAATATATTTGTTCATTTATGGGCACTTATGACTTTATCCCTGGTAGAATATTTCAACTAAAACAAATAATCAATATAACACTCCTTTTGTCAAATCTACTTGATAAGTTACTCTGCTATGTAAACATAATGTGTCTAAGATAGATCTAAAATTAGTGAAAAAGAGCTTTGTATGGCTTCTTGAACTATTCTCAAAATTCAAAGCTTAATTTTAAAACAGATCTGAACAGTAATTCTATATTACCTTTCCCGTCGTGAAATGAACAACACAGTCTGTTGTCAAAATTCTGTCCTTACAATGATTCACGAGCACCGTATCCTCACAAAACTGCTGGACAGCAAGGCACTATCCAGACACTGTGACCCAACAAATGAAACACAATGAAGACAGTGACCCTATTCTGGAGGGCTTATAGTCTGTGTCAACACCAGGGTTTTATTTGATTGGTTTGATTTGTTGGCAAAATAAAATCAATCAAGTACTTTCTTCTTTGAGCATTCTATAAGTCATGACTCTGCTGTTAGTGTCATGAGCAGGAAAGACTTAAGCATGACTTGATTAGATCAACTAGCAACAATCATCACTGGAGAGTGAGTAATAAAGAAGTTAACTGATAGCAATGCTTCTCCCTACATGAGACCTAAAATAAATCGACACTGATATCCGAAAAGAAAATGAGAATTTGAGGTCCCCAATAAGAAAAAAATCTAACAAGAGATCAAAAAAGTAAAGATTGTTTCATTAACGTTTCCTGGAAAGATTGGAGCATGGTGGTGTTGAGCTCAGATGCTAGGGAAAAACATGAGGGTCTGAATTCCCACAGCACTGGGTAGCTTTGACACTAATATGTCAGTCAAATTCTCTGCATCTCAGTCTCCGATGCATAGACTGGGGACAACAACCGCACCCATCTCCTAGAACGGTCCTAAGAATTAAGTTATTTTATATATACAAGTTTTAATAAAATACATCAGATATTAAATATTACCCCAAAAGCACAAGGAAAAATGAAAACAGAGATAAATTGGAGTTCATTAAACTTTAAAACTTTGCTTCAAAAGACACCATCCAGAAAGTGAAAAAACAACACTCAGGAGAAAATTTTTTCAAATCATTTATCTGATAAGGAATTTGTGTATCAAAAAAAAAATTCCACAGCTCAACAATAAAAAGGCAACTCAATTAAAAAATGAAAAAAGAATCTGAAAAGATATTTTTCAAGGAAAATATACAAATGGCCAATAAGCACAATGAAACGGTGTTCAATAACATTAGCTCTAAAGGAAATCAAGTCAAAACAACTAGGAGAAACCGCTTCAGATTCACTACAATAGGTTAAAATCAAAAAAAAGATTAACAAGCACTAATGAGGACACAGAGGAAGCGGAGCCCGCAGCCATTGCTGGTGAGGATGTAACACAGCGTGACCACTTTGGAAAACATCCTGGCACGTCCTCAGAGAGTTGAACATTTGGCTTCTGAATGATCCAGCAATTCTGCTTCCTGGGCACACAAGTAAGAGAACTGAAAACAAATGTTAACATAAAAACTCCTACAGGAATATTCACCATTACTTTTCGCCATTAATTTTCAGAGCCAAAAAACAGAAACAACCCAAATGTCTATCACGTGATGAATGGGTAAACAAAGGGGCCCAGCCATACAGTGAAATATTATTCAGCAATAGCAAAGCATAGAGTACTGACCCAGGCCACAACGTGGACAAACATTGAAAACGTTACTCAGTGTGAAAGAAGTCAGTCAAAATAGACGGTTCCACTTACATGAAGTGACTCGATTTGCATGAAATGTTCAGCACAGGCAAATCCACAGAGACAGAAGAGTGGCTCCCTGGGGCTTGGGGAGGATGGGGAAGTTGATAATGTCTGCTTATGCGTACTGGGTTTCCTGTTGGGGGGAAGAAAATATTCTAAGATTGACTGGGATGCACATTTCTGGGCATAGAGTAAAATCCGCTGTACATTTTAATGGGTGATTTGTATTAAAACTGTTAAGAACAAAAGCACCTCGGATTAGTACCTTCCATAGTAAATGCAAATTGCTAACATTTATTACAGGAAGAAGAAACTGCCCTCAGCATGAAAGCAGGAGATCAGCAAATATTAGTTAACCGAAATTGGACAAGAGCATTTCACTTGAAACTGTTGCTGAGTGTACAAGAAATATTCAGACATGACAAGGAAAATCAGTTTGACATCACGAAGAAGCATTCTGCTTCAAATGCAAATCAAGGATTCGGCAAGCCCAGCTGCTACAAATGACCAGAGAAGAAACCTGGTTCTTAAAACAAGCACCAGAGCCAACAAGGAAATGGTGGTGAGGAAAGCAGGCGGCCTAAAATCTGGAACAGTGTGCTACAAATAATTTCTCCACTGAAAATTCAAAAATAAAATGAAAGTGATGTAATGCTGTGTTGAACTCACGTGAATGGGCTTCCTGCAGTGCTTGACAGCTCTGTAACCCCGAATGACTCAGGAGAATCAGCATGGCTCCTGGGAGTCCCCAAGTAACTGCCCATCAGCACGCTGACCACCATCACATCTGCCAGGGTTGAATTGCAGAGAAGAGAGCAACCTCTGAAAGGCACAGGGAATGTTGACAAGGGAATAAAAGGCTGCGGTCAATCCTGGGACAGAGGCCCTGTGAGCAGAGGCCAGAAGGCTGCAGGTGAACTGGAGTGGCCCTGGGGCAGGAAGGGACCACAGGGGAGCATATCTCAATTATCTCCTCTCTCTCCCTCGGGTAGGAGGGATAAAGCCTGCATCCTTCTCACCTGGAACTGTGGGTTCTGGCTGGCGGAAGTCTTACCGACACGGAATGAATTTCTCAAGACTGCGGAAAAAGGAAAGAAAGCGAGAGGGATTAGGGAGCCAAATCCACGAGTCTCTCAAATGCTCCCATATTTATTGTGT
The DNA here is from genome assembly GCF_048564905.1 of Vicugna pacos. Classification (NCBI taxonomy): domain Eukaryota; kingdom Metazoa; phylum Chordata; class Mammalia; order Artiodactyla; family Camelidae; genus Vicugna; species Vicugna pacos. Next base: position 4,226,236 of record NW_027328783.1, read on the forward strand.
ATAATCAAAGTAAAAAGTCAATAACAGTTGTGAGATAGTAGGCAGGAACTTGGGGAAAGAAGGGATGAGACAGAGATTGTAGACTCCACCATGAGTACTAAGGCTTAGTTTACCTTTAGGGAAATCATGGGCTGAGGGGAACAAGATACATTTTTTAGACATGTTCATTACAAAGCAGACCACCAGACCAGCCTGGTCCCTGTTTTGGGGATAATAGACTATCTAACACCACGCAGGCCTGGCGTTTATAGCTGAGGGCCTGGGTCATTGCTCTGCAATAAGCAGTGTGCTATCTATAACCTCAAATATGCAAGCAAGGCATTGTCTCTGCTTTTTATGGCAAGGAGACAGGAGTGAGGATGCACAGGTGTTTGCTTTAAAGCAGTTAATAAGCACATTTTTTCTTCTTAAAGTTGACAGGCGGCTGGGATGTGTTACAACTTGTTAACTCAATCATGGGCTCCCACATGGAACCATTATGGAGGACATCCTAGGATGACAAATCCTGGCTCTGGATCTTTTCCTGCCAGTTTCGGCCACTCCAGCAGGGTCTAGACACATCCCTGAATAACGATCCCACAGAACCACCTAAACTCTTAACTCCTGGTGCTTGAAACTTAATTTTAGCTCTACACAACTTAATGTAGAAAAGTTTCAGAAATAAAAGATATTATATTCTTTTTATATCTCATCATAAGACTGATTTTTCTGATTGCTCTAAGCTGCTTCTACATGGTAAAGCACCTAATTCTGCAGGTGAATTCAGTACTTTCCTTTGGGCATAACTAGACAGTCTGGGCTGTCTGACTTCTATTAGTCAAATACCAATACACTTAATTGATTTCTTTGTTCATCAATTTCAGCCTGGAGGTGAGGGTCTGTCACTATTTTCCTCAGCCCACCCTCTACTCTTTTCTCATCAGCATCTCAGGCCTCCTGAAAACAAAACAAAGCATTTGTTTCCCTTCATCTACACTTTCCACAAAGGCAACAGGAATCATCATGCCTAGAGAATGAATTCAACACAAATGTTAAAACAAAAATCTATAAACCTGAAGCAACTCCATCTCCGACTCATGATACACAATGACATGAGAGTAAGTGTGTCAGGTACAAAGCATGCGTGAGCCTGACCACCTCATTTCTATTCTTCAAAGGAAGGAAGGTTTTCATATTTTTTATTATCATTCTTTGTCATTGTTTCTGATTAAGCCAAAAAATTTTTTATGAAATAATTAAGCACTGCAATAACAGATTTTCGCTCTATCAATTACAGAAGGAATTCAGAGGGGATAGGAAAACCCACCTCTGTAAAAAATGCAAAATTCCTTCCCCTGTTAAGAACACGAATACAAAATGCAACAGAGAATTCAAATTCTTGTGGAGAGGACAAAAGCCACAGAATCAAAGCAAAGTCATTATTATGACTCAATCCAAAATTCACTGGACAAACATGCTCAATGCATTCAAATAATTTTTAAGGCACACTGCAAACCATTCACTTAATTATCTACAGGCTAGAGGAAGAATTTCCCTCTATAACAGACAACATAAATCAATAGGTTGCCCCACCATACAAGGAACAAACATCAGGTTTTTTGCAGTTCTGATAAATCAGCAAGTTTTAAAGATCAAAATCCAGAAATTTTAAACATTCATTCACACCAGAATGAATCAAGCACTTAAAAAAAATAAATAACCCAAAGAAACTAAACACATTGATCACGTACCTGGATCAATGAGAAATTCTTGTACAGCTGGAAAAAAAGAACAGTCTATAGACTTATACTTGAAAAATAAAACTACTTTTAAAGATAACTGCTAAAACACATTTCATCATTCATGTTGCCTTGAAAAATCTGAGGCACTTGTCTCTGATCAGAAAAGCAATTCTGAGTATTAGTATGTTACAATTCAGTGCCAGTTTGCTTTAGAAGAAAAAAGAAAAGCTACTGTTTCTCATCTTGCACAAAGTTTAAAGAACCTCCCTGCCTCTATCTCCTCCCATTTTCTAAGCTCATGCTCCCCAACCCTTCTGAAACAATTATGAGAACCTCTTATTCCCACCAATATGCCAAATCACAAAAGAGTATCAATTTATTTGTGTAAATATATACCTACACCTTGAACTGGAGGAGAAAGATTTCAGAAGGCTATATGGAACTTATTGCTACATTCCTGAAATCACACACATACACGTTCACAGAGACACAGACATATACAAACTGAATTACTGGGCACTTCACAAGCTAAGGACTTACAACTTCTAGAAGATAACTTTGTAGTTAGTTTAAAATACAAAACGGTCAGCTTTTGAAAGCCTTGAACATTGCAAAATCATCCAAATATCAATGAGATCCAATTAGCCTTCTCTGTAGAATGTAATTCCCCATGATGGCAAAGCAGACCCTAAGAAGTAGTGGATCCAAGACTCGTGTTTTTCACTAGCTATGATCGTTTTAAAACACGTAAACAGATTTAGAAAGGTATGTCCCTATGACATTTATTCTTATTGAGATGGCATATGTATTCAATTGTCTATGCAGAAAATAGGACCCATGATGGTGTTTAAGAAATATTTTGTGTATTGAAATATTTATTTTTAAGTGCAGACAAGGAGGGTGGGTATTACTCCATTGTAGAGCACCTGTTGTGCACGCACATGTTCCTGGCTTCAATCCCCTGTACCTTCATGAAAATAAATAAATACAAGTGCTTACTTAAAAATAAGAATAAATTTATATAAAAAAATAAATGCAGACTAAAAACCACTGCAATCTAGGAGCCAAAATTATAATAAAAAACAAGTGTTTCTATCAAATATTGACGATACGCCAATCACAGAGACAACCACAAATCACACCTGACAACCATCACGTGTGATTCTCAGCAATCCTACTAAGTAGACACGGATGAGAAACCCGGCTCTGCGGATGAGGAGACGGAGCTCGGAGGAGCCGGGGACACTGACCGTCCTGCTCCCCGTGACACCGCGTCAGCCCAGGGCAAGCGCTGACAGAGCTGCACTGAGGGGACACCCAGCTGCATGGAACCATGGGGGATTGGGGAGTCCTAGAAAATACTCAAAAGTGTTCAATGAAAAACCAGCTCAAATATGTTACTCTGTGCCCCATCCTCTAAACAGAGAACATGTCTGGGACCTTTTTGATGCCTCCGTGTCCTTTCTGCCATCATCAGTTACGTGCCCTCTCAGCGCGACCAGTCATGAACTGGACCCCATACGAAGTGCACTCAGATGGAAGAGCTTTAAAAGCTGTTTTATGAAGTTTGTAAGACTCTGTCTATTCCTCACACAGGCGGTCATCCAGCACTACTCACCGGTGCGGATGTACCACCTGAAATCACACCTTTCTGCTTTTTAAAATCCCTTCATGTAATACAGACTTTTAAACAGCAAAGAAGCAGCTCAACCACAGACAGTGGACATCTTTTCACCAAACGGACTCAAACAGCCCATCGGACTACCTGGAAGCCCTTTTCTTCTATTAAACCCACTTCCAGGTACTTCATCTGATTGGTGGACTCGGCCTCTGAATGGCCTACTCAGAGAGATCCCATCCTCACATCCGGGGGTGGGAGAGGACCCTGCTGCTGGGAGAAATCAGTGAGGAAGGTGGACATCCTCCAGCCATTTCTGCATGGGTAGAAATGCCACATGCTCAGAAATTATACCGTCAGCACCCCTCGGCTCCCATGGACTGGTTTCACATTAAGCAAACTTATGACACACTGATGCAAGAAAACCAGAAATTTAATTTATTAATGTAACAGGAGATGTGAAACTACAAACCAGATTGAAATATCAGAGTTCAACCATGAGTACAGATTCTCCTCCACGGCCCAATCTCGGGCAGGCAGTCACATGGCAAGCGTGGACAGAAGCAGAGCAGGAAGGGTTTCTAGATTAACTCAATGGACTAAATTTCTGTTATAAGAACAGATCTACTGCCTGGAAAACAATTAATGCCAATCACGGGGCACATTCCATGGACAGTGGCTGAGACACGACTGTGAGCACCTGTATAACTCCACTTTCCCTGTCCTTTCTGGTCTAACTGATGCAGAGGTACAGAGATCCAGGGATGCAGATACCTGTAAACACCCAAAGCCCATCCCTGGGAGCCTGGAAACCAGATAGCCAGGATTTAAATCCCAGCTCTGCCACTTACTAGCTCTGTTACCTTGGCCAAATTACTTACCCTCTGTGTGCCTCAATTTCCACACTGTAAACCTGGGATAACAATCAAATCTTTCTTACACACTTGTTGTGAAAATTGGAGGATTCATTTCTGTAAAACTCTCAGAAAAGAATGTAGCACATTTTTGGTGCCCAACAAATTTCAATTTAATAAGAAAGTGATTTACAAGCCTCCCATCTAATCATCTTATGTGTTTCATGACTATTCTGAGTCCCAAAGGAAATCCTTATTTCCCCTCTTATAAACTCTTGAGGAGCACCCTTCTGTTTCAAGCCACCACCTGTTTAATCTGAGGGGGGATTCCCTCCTCCTCACTCCTCTGGTCCATGGGAGACTGCTTCTCCCTTCACACCCCTGACCACTGGCCCACGGCTAGCCCTCCTCACACTAACAGATTGAGGTGTGAATCCGGGGAGACAAGCAGGGCATATGAAAGCTTTCCTTCCCCTCCAGTGTTGGCCACCCTTAGGAAGCAGCCGGGATGCTCAGTTCCATGGCAAGACAGTCCTGTGCATTATGGGTCAGAATCTCTCAAGGGAATGCTCGCTGTGGACCAGAGTTACCTGGGACTGCATAAGTCTCTAATTCTGGGACATAGTGTCATGACTCTCACTCTCCCACAGCCCTGAATTTCATGGAGAACGTGGCTTCATCAGTAATAAAGGAGACACTTATCGCCTGCCTGTTCTTCTTAGTCATCTCTCAGTTGGCTGCTGGACACAACATGTGTATAAGTATTGGGTCCCCTTAAGCCCCAACATATATGAAGTAACAAAAATTCTGTGGCTTAACATTGGTTCAGGGCGACTGTGTAACTGTCCTGACTCTGCTGATGCTAAATTATGTATATAGGAACTATGGAACCTCCTCAAATATCTTTCATCATAAAACCAGCTTTTCTTATTTTTCTGTTTCTCAGTAATTGCCAAAGACTATCAAATGATGGCTTCACACCAAACAGCAGTTAAGATTATGAGCCCTCTTGTCATACACACTGTGCTAAACACTTTACATAATTTCTAATTCTCACAATTCTACAAAGCAGAAATGAGTGTCCCCATCTCACAGACGAGGGAAAAACTCAGAACGAACTGACTCAGGATCACGTAGCTCAGTGGCAGCGTGTGCACGCAAACCCAAGTCAAAACACCACACCCCTTTGTATATGTACCAAATCTCCTACCACCCATTGACACACAGCGGTGGGGATAATACTTAGGGAACTCAGTACACTTTTCAGCTTTAAGGTGCTCCAGAGGCCGCTTCTAGCTCTTTTATAAAATCCCGGCTCACTGGTTTCTAACACTGCAAGAAAAGTCCGATGTTGCAACTGTTTGCACAGGAAGTCTGAAATGTTCACAGCGAGATGATAGAATAAAACTAAGACATAAGCAGAATAATAGTTCCAGGTAGTCAGACATAATGGACATTGTGCTACCCTGAAGCACTAAGCAAAGGAATCAAAAAAAAAAAAAAACGTTGTTTAAGACTTCCTTTACAAACAGGAAAGTTAAGACTGTAAGAAGGTGTAACAGCGCCACCTATGGCTTAAAAGGCCTTCCTGGTTGCCTGGAAAGGTGCAACACAAAAATTGCCTGTGGATCAGAAACAAGAATCAGATAACTAAAAGCTTATGTAGCACATACTGCTCTCCTAGTCCTCATGTCTTGCACTGTAGCAAAAACCAACAGACCTGTACTAGGCCTATATTCATAAAAGTCATGTCTGTATTTTTCCAACAGGAGGTAATCTAAGTATCTTGCAAAATACTTCTCAAAGAGCCAGGAAATCATAGAAGTGTATTGAAATACAAAAACATTTATTTACATATTAAAACAGCATGAGCTTCTTTCTATTAAAAAAGCTGACATGTCAAATCAATGTTTTGATATTTTAAAACCTATTAAGAGTGCAGAAAAATAAATCAAAATTTTCTTTAATCACAAAAGAGAGAAGCTTATTCCCTGAAAATGATCAATGTGGATTTTTCTAAACTTAATGCTTCTGGTCAGAGTCCTACGAATTTAAATGTCTGAGTGTATAGTTACACGGCAGCATGAACACTGAGTTGTAACAATACACATTCTGTGTAAATAATCTTCAAGGTCGTCTGCTTAAGTCAATTTAACTAGTCCCTGTCTCAATAGAATGATACAGATTTCATTAAAACTTCATACTGCACGCACACACACACACAAAACCCTGAATCCTTGTTACTTTAAGCCATATTCATATATATCCATATTGAATATGCATCAGAAACAAGCCACCCTCTTTAGTATTCACAGTTGATCCTTCTAAACTATCTGTCATTGTGACAGCACATTTTTACTAAGCAGCTCTTGGATGCTTTGTATACAAGGCGTCTACCTCTCACAGTCAGACATGGTAAACGGCATCACTCAAATTTCACAAATGAGGAAATATACTTAAGCCATGGAAACAACGTACATATTTATCATCAGGAAAGAAAAGAGTAAAGATTTTACTTTCAATATGCACTGACAAACTTTTCCTCCATACTAAGACTACATACATAAAACAAATTCAGTCATTGTAAATTATTCTGTCAATAAGCACCACTAGAGAAAAACAAGCAACATCATTAGCAATGATTGGACTTTCAAAGCCCACTCCTATTTTGCACTATAATCATTTTTAATGTTTTGTTTTTAGTGCTTACATAGCACTAATATAAAGAAAACATAAACTATTTAAGTCATTACCTGAGAATGCAACATTTGTGAAAATGTACAATTTTAATTTATGCCGCTCTGTCTCACATTCTCACTGGTGTCTCTCCTTTGAAGGCCTCATCAGGCTGAGATCGCCAAAATCGGTCATTTATGGACTCACAGGAGTTCGGGAAACCACTCAACGGGAGGCTGATCAGAGGAGAAATTGAGAATGCATCCTGTGCAGCCCGGGTTCCAGCACCGAGCTAGGCACCGCCAGCTGCGTTTGATTTGGGACAAGCTGCCCACCTCTCAATCCCTCAGCTGCAAAAAGGAGACATTGATACCTACCGTCAAACACCTGCTTTGAAGTAAAACATGAGAAAAACAGTTTAGCCTTTGGTAGGTGTCCACTCACAGCAAGCTTGGTCATTATGATGATGAGGATTACTTTTAATAAGTTAAGCTAGACCAAAAATTAGAAATCACCATAAAGGAGAAACATTTTAACTCAATAAGCATTCCCTTTTGAATGGATTGATAAAAGTTCTAATGATTTTTTTAATAAACCAAATTTTGTCCATTAATTTTAGATTTACCAGTTTATGGACAAGTCTCCAAAAAAAGAATTAGAGGCCTCTAACCTCTGAATACTAAGAAAGTAAAGTTTAAAAAAATTATGGGGGAGAGTATACCTCAGTTGAGAGAGTATGTGCTCAGCACGCATGAGGCCCTCAGTTCAGTCCCCAGTAACTCCATTTAAAAACTTTTATTTAAAAAAAAGGAGAATTAAAGGAAAAAGATGGAGGACTACAGAATTTTTTTAGAGAATCCACTCAGATTTAAGATGGGGAAAAAATATCCATTTCTCACAGGAAATCTTGAGAACTATGTAAACCGGATCTGAGTTGTCTAGTCTTTAACATTATTCATGAATTCATATTACCAAGTCTTAAAACTACCTGATAACCCACAGTGGTGATAGTGATCATGAAACCTGCCAATGCGGATCGAACTCCGGCTAGGACTGCTCTGTTCTGACATCTCTGCCCCTGAGGCCTCACCAGGCTGAGAGCACTAAATTTTGTCATTCATGAGCATCTCGTGTAAGTCTTCCATTTGTGCTTCTCAGTCTCCTCTCACCAGCCCCTCTGAGGGAAGCACTGTTATCATCTTCCCCACACGCAGATAAGGTCACTGAGGTACAGAAACTAAACCTGCTCCAGGTCACATCGGCATTAAAGGACGTCTGTATTTCTGCTGTTTTGCGATTGACAAAGGAATCTGAGATATCAATACAAGATAGACTGTTAAATAATCAAGTCTGTCAGCTCTTCACCTCAAAGAGCAGATACTATAAATTCCTGATGTAGGATGAGGCTGCCGCCACAAAATGACTCAGCTAGAAATTAATATCCAAGATGAAGCAGCGGATACACATAAATATTCATGACTGTCAACTCCTCTCACGGGTCTTGGCCCTTCACTGCCTGAATGGGGGTGAAATCCCCACCCGTGTCTGGGAGGGTAGCGCGGCTCTTCCAAGTCTCACCCAGGCTTCACAGGCTGTTTCCCCCTACAGACTGTCCTAAATGATTAAAAAGCTCACAAGATTTTTACACCAGCCAAAACTGAAAGACATTTCTGCATATGGAGCACTTTCTCAGGCTTAAACCATTTTTGCCTACACTCAGCAAGGGGGAAAAAAGAAACATGACTCTGCAAAGTCTCTTAGCCTTACCACTCACAGGAGTTGAATGGTCTCAGCACAAGATGACCCTTCACATTACAGGATGAGAACAAAATAAAGCCGCCCCAACAACAAGCACTCCCAGAGACAGCGCTCAGCAGTCTTCTGCACACTCACGGTTGTGCAGCCCTCACCACCATCTATTTCCAGAACACTTCATCACCCCAATAGAACACCCCTGTCACTAGCAGTCACTCGACAACCCCCCTCCACCCAGCCCCTTGCAACCATCATCTGCTCTCTGCCACTGCATGAGCCAATTCTGGGCATTTCTAAGATCACTGAAATCAACAATATGTGGCCGTTTGTGTCTGGCCCCTTTCAGTTAACGTGCTGTTATCAAGGCTTTCCCATGTTGAAGTGGTATCAGCATGTCTCTTTTTTTTTGAAAATGTTAAACTTTATTAGAAGGTGGTAAATACTATCAAAAATAGTAGAGTGGGGTATAAGGGGTGGGGTTTCAAAGGGAAAAGGCCGGGTTGAGCAGTCAGGGTGGACTACCCAGAGCAGATGGCTTTTTTCATATTCCCCTTTATTTATTTTTTCTTTTTTATTCACTCTTATGTCTGAATAATATTCCACTAAATGGAGATACTACATTTTGTTCTTTCATTCAGCAGCTATATATGGACGAGGTCCAGAAGAATGAGTGTAAGTGGTGGCTAGCAGGGATGGCATTTAAGCAAAGGGCAAGATGTGCTTTCAAAAAAAAAGTGAACAATCAGAGGCACAAGGAAATTCAGCGCGTTTCTGAGAAAGTGCATGGTTGCTTCAGTAGGACTGCCATGCAGGGCTGTGGGGGATAGTGACAGGAGACACAGTGAGGGAGTCACCTGAGAATATTCCCCACTGCAAGCAGCTCAGCCAATTCTCCTCCCTCATCCTGTATTTTAGAGACATTTTTGCTAGCTTTTCTCTTATTTCAAGTAACAGTACTTTAGTTACACATCTGATCATCTGCATCAGACCACATTAGCTCCAAGCCACAGAAAATCATTCACTGACCGGAGCAGCTCCAAGACATAACATTGATGGACCAGGGAGTCCTGCAGCATCCCATCCTGCAGGCACAAACCACACATGTTCCCTGGTGATGTCCGGAAAGTAAAATGCATGGAAATATCTCACTGCTGCTGCACGACATCTGCCCACAAATTGCCCCCAAATCATGCTGACACAGCACTACTCAACCCTCGCACTACCCCCCCAAAAAAAAAAAAAAGAGAGAGAGAGAGAGAGAAGAAAAGAAAAGAGAAGAAAAGAAAAGAAAAGAAAATATAAGAAAAGAAAAGAATAAAGCTAAGAAAGCAAATTTAGGCTCTTCCATTGAAAACCAGCAACCATCACTGCCAGTATCTGAGCTGGAATGATCCTGACTTCAAAAACCACTGTGCAGTTACTATTCAAATGTGACAGACATATATGTATTTCACTTAGATGATATTACAATAGGATTTTTCTTTTCAAAATTTCCAGTTGCAACAATAGCACAAGAAAGTTTATGTTTCATTTTTTAAAAAAAATCAATTATTTTCCACTTTGTTAATTTTGAATCTATTATTATTTTATAAAGGGAGCTATGCTGCAGATTATAAACCAAATATCTGGCTTCTGCAAACAAGACCTATATGACTTCACTATTTCAGAGCAAGCTTTAATGATGCTTTCAAATTGGGGGCGCTCACTAACAGCTCTTTAAATACTGTCAAAGATGTGCTATTATGTAATGCAAAGGGTCTACCTACACATCAACTCAGAAACCAAAGAAACTACACGAAAGCCTTAGTTTATCATTTTAAAATATTCCTATTATTTTGAATATTAAATTTCTTAAAAGATAAGATATTTTTTGAGAAAGACATCAGTTGTATTAAATTTCCTCTCACCAAGAAAGCAATCTTTATCAAGAATTACTACCCCTATGAAAATCCAAAAGACAGGACGTTTCTAGCTAAGTTAACTTACAGATCTCAACACAAGCCTAAATCCTATCTGCTCTCACTTGAACGAGCCCAGCAAAGTCCTGGGCTACTCTGGAACTTAGCTCTTCTGTTCCATATGTTGGCAGAGCTAAGATCATCACACAAGGCAGGGAAGGAGAGAAGAGGTAAGTCCACCTGGCGGCCTCCATCTGTTTACTTCCAGCCACAAGGTGTCGCTAGAGCGACCCCGCTAACAAGCCCTCCACACAAGGAAACCCGGCATCCACTCTGCCCCTGCGGTCCCCAAGCAGTCCCGACGCCCCTCTCCCACTGGTGGCCTCCGAGCCTGTGAATGGTCTTCTAATGACCCTCCCAGTTGGTGACACCCTCCCCCTCTTCCCCGCTACACACACACACACAGCCAAGGCAGCCTTCCCAAAGCACAAATTTGATTACATCTCCCCCACTTCAAACCCATCAGAGGCTCCCTGGTAGAGTTCTAGCCCCACCCCCGACCCTGCTTGTCCATCCTCACCTCAGTACCAGGTCCCCAGTGACCTCAGGGGCCCCGTGACCTGCTGCTACTTCCCACTAGCCTCCAGGCTCATTTTAACTGTTTGTCAAGGAAGTCTTCCTTCCCTCCAACCTCCGCACTTTGGATTAGGTGCCCTGCTGTGTTAATAAAACATTTTAATCTAAGTCAACTTCTGACACTGCTAAGCTCTCAAGAAGCAAGTACATTTTGCTTACTACTGTAGGTCCACCCCCTCTCCCCTAGACACTCAGAATTGCGTGTGTTGTGAATAAAAGAATGAAGGGGTGGGACTCAAAAGGACAGGCAGAGCTGCTCTCCTAAGGGTCACTTCCTGCTGACACCCTTCACTGCCTCTTCTGTGTCAGTTCTAGTAAAAACCAAGCTCCTCCAAAGCCCTCCACCCCTAGGCCCTCTCCAGTGTCCTTCAAAGCAGGGTCACCCACCACCCTGGACCACACAGGGCAGTCTCCCCGAGTCCTCACCCCACAAGCCTCCAGGCCTCTACCCAGGCTGCTCCTGCCACCTGAGTCACCCTCTTGATTCCTTCCCCTGGCTGACTCTTACTCTGTCCTCAGAACTGAATGTAGAGCCAATTTCTTCCAGGAAGTCCTCCCTGATGATGTCCTTTAGCTCTTGGCTGGGCTCCATCTACAGCAGCACTGCTTGGCGACCAACTGGTATTTGTCCACCTGCTCCTATGAGACCATGACCTCTTGGAGGCCACGTGGGAAAAAGGAGTGAGGTGACAAGAGGGGTGGGAAGAGCAAACAGGAAAGTCGCAGCTCAAGTCCCAAATTCAAGGATTCTGTCTCAGATAAAAAGAATAAACTGTTTCATACGTGTGTCATTTGGCTATGATTTTTGTGGCTCATGGAAAACAAGAGCTTGGTGTTCAAGCCTGAAATCCAAGTTACATGCAAAGAAATGTATATATTCATATCCAAAGGAAACCAGAGCTGCTCAACAACACTTTGCAGTTAAAATCCAAAGGAACTTTGATAAAGGCAATCTCCCTCTCTCTCTTTATTTTTATTTATTTATTTTTTTTGGTATCATATAGTTTTAGAAGTATTTGTATAACTAAGTGATGGCTACAGCCTATGATTCTGCACTGGAGTGTTTGGGGCTAAGGAAGCCCAGATTACATGCACTGTGTAAATGCAATCACACCAACACAATGACAGGCGCCCTAGTGGCTGAGCTGAAGTTCCAAAGCAGAGAACCTTATGTTGGAAGACAGCTCTCAGTAGAAAGTAAGAAATGCAATGTTCTGTACTCAATTTCATTAGCTTTATGAGCCATTAACAGATAGTATGTCTTGTCTAATGAAACCCCAAAATATATTGTCATCTTCGATTTTCTCCATCTGACTGTTCTATGCTAAATTTGGATATCAAACCCTCACTCCATACGGAAATCTCAGGCCTTAGCTGCAGCACAGTTACATCCCGTGGAAGAAAGCCGATCAAGGGAGAACAGGAGAGTTTCCCTTCAGAAGCTGCTAAGTGTGGTTTTGCACCTGTATGTCATTTACAACCACGCCATCGTCAAAGGAGTAAGACCTTACATCTGTGGGGCAAAAAGCACTGCGGTGGTTCCGAACCATGAAAGAACACTGAGCTTTGTGCAACAGTCCTGAGGCACTTAAAGCGTACTTTCTCTGAAAGGCTCCGAAACTGACTCACTTCACCATTTCAGGTACAACCGGAATTAGTAGAGAGAACATGCCCTTGAAGTCTGACAAGGCCCTGCTGGAATCCTGCTACAGCATTTACTAGCTGCTAAATGAACCAATTCCTTAAACCTCTGAGGAGGCTTCCCAATCTTCAAAACGGGGCTGCCACCGCCCACTTGGGAGGCATGGATGTGAATGCAACACGCAAGTAGGGCGGCCGACTGGTACGTGACACGGGGCCTGGCTACTTTCCCTCCGCTGCCCTCCTCCCCCTTTAAACTTGCACTGTTCCCCCTGGTAAGGGTGAAGCCCCAGGAACAGACTGCCCGATTCTTCTGTATATCCCCGGATACATACCTTACCCTTAGGAGGTCAGAAAAACAACTGCCTACTCCCCAGTCACTATCAATATTCTTAAGAGTCTGGGTTTTTATAACTCTATGTTTCAGGGAGACTATTCAAGAATTGTTCAACCACCGTTCTCCAGGTTGGCTCCTCTCCCAACGCCCATCCCTTCTTACCTCAAATCTTCTGTCTGATTGCCTTTTGTTCGTGGGAAAGAGAGTCCGCTAGGGTGCGGACTCCCTAGGCCTCCCTCCCTTCATCACAGGAGAGTGTGACTACATTCTCCCAACTCCCCACTCCGACTCCAGCTTCTGAGGAGTTTCCCCTTCTGGACCCTGCAGCCTCTGGATTGTCCCAAGACGCACACACGTGGCCAAAACCCTCTCTTCAGATTTCTTCCTGGGTGGGCCTGCCCACCCCCCAGAACCTTAAGGATAAATGCCATTGCTCTGAAAATCACAAACGCCGCTGACTGACACACCAAAGCTGCATGGTCCGGGCTTTCCTCCAAACCAGACACAGCCCTGCCCCCCCTCAGACACAGTCTGCACCTCTTGAGATGAGCTGATCCACTTGCACGGCTGTGAACACCAGCTAAGAATGACGAATCCCAATGTGTATCTCTAGTCCAGCTCCTTCACCTGAGCCCCAGGCTCATAGACACGAGTGCCTCTTGGAAGTCCTAACTTGGATGACAAATGGCATCTTAAAAATGCCATATGTCAAAAAAAAAAGGCCTTATGTCCACCATTTACTCTAGACTTCGATTCCTGGCAGGTACCTCCCAGGCTCCCCATTTTAGTAACAGCCCCAGCACCCACCTAGGTGTTTGAGGTCACATTCAATTTCCACTGTTCCCTCCACCTGGCCCTGCCCTGGAATCAGTCTTGTTATTTCTGTCGCTAAGCCAGTCTCAAGTCTGGTTCTGCAGGGAGCACGATGGAAACCCACAAGCTCACAGCAAGGTGCACTGAGTCACAGTCCTCCGAAGGGAGTTCCCTGGAGGGGGAGGCATCTCCTGCTGCCAGTCACCTCAGAAGGCACTGGATTCTCACAAAGAAGGACCAGAAGAAGGGACTCAAGAATCTCCCGTGATCTGAGGTTTCAAGGGCCCGAGGTCTGGGGGAGCTCCTAGTTAGCTGACACTCCTGTCGGTGAGCAGATGAGGATGGTAGGAACCCAGGCAAGTCTGTTCTCGCTCCGACCCCTTTTCTCTCGGGAGCCACTGGAAAGGACAGTTTCCAGGGCACAGACCGGCCATCACAGATCCCAGCCTGCATTTGCCAACCCAGACAGCCTAGACTCCTACTTGCGACCCTTACTTCTGTTCTGTTCCCCCCCAGAATGTGATGGACTCTTTCAGAAAGTCTGGACTGTCTCAAGTGAGACCAAGTCAGTGAAGGATGAAGTGTCCACATTTGGACCAGAGCATGAAAGGAGAAACAAGGCCTCATGTCCAGCATGACGGTGGTGGCCAAGCCCTTTCCCTGGGTGAGATGAACCAGGGTCGGGGTGAGAATGCAAGGTCCCTTCACGGCTGACAGGGGTGTTGGAGACTCACTACCGCAAAATAACCACACGGCCGTCAGTGGTGGACATCAGCTGCAACAGACACAGAGTCAGCTATTTACTGCCAAAAAGGGGTAAAAGTAAAGGCCGGTGCAGGGAGGCCTGCACGGCTGCTGAGGCAAACCACAGACCTGGCTCTGAATGCCCACTGGCTGAAGCAGAGAGGAAGCTACGGTCCCCTTTAGGGGTCCCTGTGTCCACCAGATCCAAGTGAACCAGCTCCTTAGGACAAGGCAATGTTTTCCTGATACTTAGAAAAACCAGCCTCATAAAGGGAACAAAAGAGTGGCATGGTTTTAGGCCCGCTCCTGCCCCTCTATGAATGCAAAGTAAACTAAATGGCACTGGGAAGGTGAATGCAAAAAAAAAAACCAAAAAACAAAAAACCGGTGACTGCTTCCTTCAACAGCGTCCCCTGCAGCTGTCACCCCCGAGCCGGCCACTTCCTCACCAGTGACCGCCGGCCAGGAAGCGCCGTCACGCACGTCACACAGCGACAGCCAGGAACCGTGTGCCGAGCACGTTTGTGTAAAAGCCAGAATCAAGCAAGGTGCTGCAGATTTTGACTTTCCAAGTTTAAATACTCCATGAAAAAAATCCCTCAGCAGCCGCCTAAATCAATTCGCATCTCACTTCTTCAAAACAAATAAACAAAATTAGTAAGAGAGCATTTGTTACCAAATATAAGGACGAACTAATAGGTTCCTCAAAGCAAGGACTTTAACAGATATCAAACTCCAGTGGGTGATGTGCTAACATAGCAAAAATTCCAAAAAAGTAGAAAATAAGATGACTAGGATAATATACGAATCATGGCAACTGTTAAGTTTTTGCTTTTTATAGCGATGGAGACGGCACAGAGGGCGATCTGGCTATTCCAATGCAGGGTGTGCACAGCCCACATTTTCAGACCGAACAACATGCTCACGGGGTGGTATAAGGGATAAAGGAAAATAGAAAAAGGAATAGAGGAACAGCCAAAATTAGAAACACACGAGAACAAAAATGACTTTGACAGCATTTACAAGAAATTACGTGAGTGTGATGAGGACAGGGACGCGGGGACGGTGAGACCCACCCTCACCTCCTGATCCAGGGAAGGCAGGGGCCTGAGGGGAGCGATGCTGCCGGGGGACCCCAACGTGGTCAGCGCCCCAAACCAAAACTTCACCTAGATGCGTGTAGACAGCTTTTGAGCTACAAAATGTGGTCGCATTTCAAGCTGGACAACTTTACTCACTCCCACCAAGAGGAACAGGGGAGAATTAGGTTCTGCTCCTGAACCAAAGCATTGTTTAAAAAATTAATGACTGTGTAATAGTAAAAGCAACAATGGAGTAAAAGTCACTGGAGGAGAACGTGCTTGACCCGAGCTCACTGGCCACGTTATCTCACTGACGTTCAGATGCTGGCTGAGCCCTTATGGTACCAGAACAGACAGACCCACCAGGAGGGAGGTTTAATGTGCTGCTGTATTTTGATGCCGGCAGCCATGCCTGGTACACGAGGTTCTGGGTAAACAATGGTGACAGTGTCAACCACTATGGGCTAAGCACACATCCAGCTACTCCGCCAAATCCCAAGGGCAGACTTCAAAAGGCAAAAACAAGCTGGCATTCTCTGTTGGCTCTGCAGAATCAGAGCCAAGCAGTTGCTGAGCAAAAATGTCACCAGTGCCTCCTATGACAAAATAGGAGGCACTGGCGTGGGGCTGGGGCAGGGCTCCAGGCTTCCACTGATCACCCACCAGTCTGTCCAGGGGGTGAAGGAGGTCCCTGCTTTCATTGCACCGATGCACCTACCTTGAATGACGCCTTAGGACTCAACAGGAGGTGACAGGTGAGGTGAACGGAGCCAGCCTTGGTGTAGCACGGTTCTGGCAGCTATGCCCTCAGCAGTGCCCAGTTTCCTAAACCTGACACCTCATCTCCAAGGAGCAGAAGTGTAGTGTGGGCATGTAGATCACAGGGCCCTGTGAGGACAAGTACAGATCATGGCCACGACATGCCTCTCCCCTTCCTTAAGCCATAGAGGAATGTCCGGGGAGGAAGTGAAAATTATTCCAGAGCCTGCCAGGCACCACACGCAGGTGGGACACGGATCCCCTGTGTCTGTCATTCACAGGACTGGTGTGGATTTTCTTTTTATCAATTCTCTGGCATCTTCTCCTCCATCTTACCAACAACAAGAAAGTAGAATCTGACCTTAGAATCACAGAGAATCACAGAGCCCCTCCTGCACAGCGGGCCCGGCAGCACGTGCCATGTCCTCCGACCGTCACCTGTGGGACCGCCATGAGCGCTCTCCAGACTCAAGGCCCGAGGCCGTAGGCCGGGGGGACACAGCTCACCTCACTCTCCCCAGTAAAGGGGGACCACCTCTCGGCAAAGACGTCTCACCCTCTTCTGCCCGAGGGACAGCTTGAAAGATACACAGGGAAACATAGTAGAGGGTGAGGGGTTAGGCAGCCCAGAAGAGATCATCTGCACTTCCAAGGCAGAGTGGGGTCTTTGACCTAATCACAGGGACAAAGTGAGGACGAATTTTTCCCTGCTGTGTCCCATACACCGTGACATGCCTTTCCCTGCGTAAGGAGCTAATTCGGAAGCCCCTGGCAGTGTTCCTGATGCCCTAACTTGGCATGGTGGCTGTCAGGCAGGGGAGAGGGCCTGAGCCGTGCTGGTGCTGGGCCTGGGAGGCAGGAGACATCGGCTCCACCCTGAGCTCAACCAGCACCTCGTTCTGCGTCTCGGGATTCAGAGTCTCATTTATAAGCAAAGGGATGAAACTGTCCCAGGACAGGCTGTCCAACAGGAATGAAATGAGAGTCATGTAAATAATGTTTCTCAGTTGCCACGTTTAAAATGTAACAACAAAAAAAAAAAAACCAAGTAACTGATTTTAAGAACAGACCTTACTTATTCTACTGTATGTAAAATACTATCATTTTGACGTGTAATCAATATAGAAAGTAACAAGATAGTTTATATTCTTTTTACTAGACAAGTTTCAGCGTCTGATGTGCATTTGACCTACAGCACATCTCAGCTCAGACCGGCCTCCTCCCCAGCACTACTAACAACAGTAGCTGTGGCTACTCTATTGGACAGCAACTCCAGGGGTCCCCCCAAGTGTCCTGGCTGAAAGGGGGGAGTAAGTGTCCACACTAACCCTAAAAGGATCTCTCTGAAACAAAGGCGGATTTAGTTTTAAACGTCTGAAAACCGGCGGGCTACACCTCCTTCCCGCCTTGGCTACAAGAAAGCCCTCCTCCTTGATGATCCCATTCTGGATGTAGGGAAGCAATCTGTCACACAGCCAGGGTGGCCCGGCCTTCAGGTTGACTTGCCTGCTGTCTGTGTCCAGTCCCACGAAGTCCTCCTTCTCAAATAGGATGTAGAGGAGGGGGGTCTTCTCCCCAGAATTTTCGGGGTCCCCATCCAGCCACTTGGACTTGGGCAAGATGAAGAGTGACTCAGTGAAGTCGTCGATCCTCTTCTCCACCACCCTGCAGTCCTCGTAGATTGAAGGCCACGTCGGTGTGCGGCTGCTCGGCCACCTCCCCATACAGCACAAAGACAAAGAGCTGAGAGTCGTAGAGCGTGGTGCCATACAGCTCCTCTGTGCGTGGAGCTTCTAGAAGGTCTTGGCCAAGAGGCAGTCAGTAATGGTGACAAGGCCCATGACATTGCGGTGGGTCTGGAAGTCACTCCATCCATTCTCGGGCGCATAGAGATACCTATAGTAGATACAGAGTGCCCACTGGGAGCCGCACGGTCTGATCTGGCTCACCAAGGAGATTCCATTATAGATGCAAAAGAAATTCTCTAAGATGATCCCCACGGGTTGGACCACAATCGGGAGAGTCTGGCGGTCCTCAGCGCACTGCATGTAGTCAGGGGCGTTCATGTTGCAGGCGCTGCCGAGAAGGGAGGGTAAATCGATGTACATACTGTGCTGTGGGCTGCGGGCCTCACTGGGATGCGGCGACCTGGTGTGCACCAGCCAGAAGGCAAGGGAAGTCCAAGCAAATCGGGGATAAGTTTGTCCTCAGCGTCTGCACATGGCTACTGAAGCTCAGATCACATTACCCAGCTTTTGGTCTAGGCTTCCATCCCCTGCAGAAAAGGATCATTTCTTGTTTTCTGTTTCCAAGCACCTAGGCAGGCCCTGATGCAAAGTCGGTGCTCAAAACTGCTGAATAAATGAATGAATAAAGGAACTGCTTCCCCACCCCTCAGCAGGATATAATGCAAAGAACCATAGTAGGATCAAAATATCTGGATTTCAACGCCAATTTATTTGAACTCCTAAGGTGCAGAATAATGGGTAAGAAAACTTGCTTTGGGGAGGAGGGTACAGTTCAGTGGTAGAGCACGTGCTTAGCATGTTCAAGGACCTAGGCTCAATCCTCAGTACCTCATTTTAGAAAAATGAAACAAATAAATAAACTTAATTAACCCCCTCAAAAAATATTTTCTCCATTCAAAATTCAAAAAAAACCACTTTGCAATTGACACAACATTGTAAACTTGACTATACTTCAATTAAAAAAAAACTACTTGCCTTACAAGAATATATCTGGATTATGGAAGTTTACAAATGTAAAATGCCTAGGGTACCACCTGCATAAGAAGAAGGAACTGTACAAATGTACTATCCCTCATTTATGAGCTATTTTTCCTTTGGGGAGATTATAACCTCTCAGAGATATTTTTCTCATATTAAAAAAAAAAAAAAGAAAACATTACCTGATTCTCCATACTGCTGAAGAATCAGATAACCCTATGAAAGCATCTGACCCACAGAGTTTATTCAATAAATGTTTGTTGAATGAATGAATAAACAAGCAAAGTGAATGCTGCTCCCTGCCACAGACCATCATAATGGTACTGCTTGGAAATGCCATGCCCACTTTCCACCCAAATCTTCACTAACCACGTGGGTGACCTGGGCAGACCTGTGTGCTTCTCTCAACACCAGTTTATTCATAAATAGAAATGAGGGCAATAACACAAACCTAAAAGGATTAGTGAGTCACGAATGAATAGTACCCCAACTTTGCAAGATGGAACTATTAAAGAAAATTGGGCAAAGAGTCCATAGGCCCTCTCCATATTATCTCTTACAACTACATGGGAATCTACATTACATCTAAAAATAAAAAGTCTATTATTTTAAAGAGGCTATTGAGTTTAAATCAGCTCACCATCTCAAATAAGGAACACACAGTACAAATAAGAGAATGCGCAGCCCATGAGATGCACTCAGTAAATATTCCCACTGAACCCACTGGTCCCTCCAAATTCAGAGCATGAGGATGTGTCCTCGTGGCCAGAGGCCACTGCACCTGAAGCTAAAAAAGCTAATGGTCCCCACTTTCAAAAGCCCCTGCCACCAACCTAGGTCTAATTTTGTATTTGTAATTTTTTTTCTTTTTATAAAATAGAAATCCCCAATTGCATAGCCTTCAGGTCACCAAAACCTGACCACAGAGATCATGATGGCAACCCTCCTTGGTGAAACAATAAAATGAAAAGCCATTTCCACAAGACCTGTGTGTAAATCTACTAGGGAACTTCATCCTGGACTGAGAGGAAGAGGACTGGGGAGGAGGGGGCAATCTGAGGCACACAGACCCATGGGACACCTGTCCCACGATGGACATTACACTCAACCCTCACCCTCCAGGAACTTCAAAATACACACAGACAGAGTGATGTGGACAATATATATGTATTTTTAAAGAAATTCCGACTCTCTAGCAGGTCTTGTATCTACCGAGACACAAATGGCTTATGTGTATAATGTTTCACAAAAGCCTTAAAACATTACCACCCCAACTTGACACATTAAGAAACTAGGGATAGAGGTTTATCACATTGTGCAAGATTAGAGAGATGCCACATCAGACACTGTATTTAAACCCAAGCCTTTGCTCCAGTGCTCACACAAGAAAGTGTGACATACTGCCCCTTTCCTGCCCTCTCCCTGCAATAAATCTCTGAAGAGTCTTTTCTGTGCCACGTGGAATCACAATCACGTCAATTTACCACAAAGAGCTATGTGACTCCTTGGAGGACGTGTCAAAATCTAAAGGGTTGTGATGGGAGGAGAGATTTGAATTTTCTGTTTCTCAAAGGAAACATGGCTTTAAAAGAAACTGAAAAGCACTTATCTAGTCTAAGCCCTCATTGTGCAGAGAAGGAAATGGAGGCTCAGAAGAGATGAGGAAAGGGACTTATTAACAAATATTGCCTCAGTGCAACACCAAGCCAGCCCTGGGCCCTTCTGGGGGAGTACCTGGAAGGCCCAGGAAAATGATTGTTAGAAAAAGGAAAGAGAAGAAGCATACAAGGCCCTGTCTCCACACCACCATACCATGAAGTTCCACCAGATTATCCAGTATTGGGTGCAGCCAAAATTTAGGTGGGCTAAAGAGGTTATAGAAACCTGGAAGTCTCAACCATAGTGGAAATTCCAACATTTACTGTTTTTTTCCAATTTCAAGCATCAGTTCAGTGGGCGCTCCATACGAGGGACTACACGAGGCCTGGAGTTCTCCCAAATACAGATCTCTATTATCACGTGTGCAAACCACACACAGGCCCACCAGAAGAAAAACGCCCACACATAAGATGGAACTACTGAAACAGAAAAGAGCCAACCAGCATATATTGCTAGCAAAAACGGTGCTGCTAGAAATAGACTCATGGACATAGAAAGCAAACTGTTGTTAGCAGGCAGGAAAGGGAGGATTAACAGATACACATTAATAAATATAAAATAAATGACAAGGACCTACTATATAGCACAGGGTACTATTTTCAATTTCTTGTAATGAGTTGTACTAAAAACAATCTGAAAAACATTTATATACATATGCTTAAGCTTATAACTGAATCTCTGCTGTACATCTGAAGCTAACATGGTAAATTTACAACACTTCAATAAAAAATAATTTTATATAATAAGTAAAAATAAAAGCAACGCCATAAAAAAAAAAGTAAAAGAACACGGTAATCCCCTTAGCTGTAGGTGGTGGAGAACTCTGCAAGCACCAAGTCCACTCGAATACTCCAGCACTGGCGGTCACTCATTCTAACCATCAGAGAATCACTTGGCTTCTACGAGGTTACTTTTCTCTTCAGTGAAAGGCTACAGTTGCATCTAATGATGTATTGAATCTCATCATTCACAAACCCAAGAATTAATGAGGATTTCCCATAGGCCTGGCTCTGGACAGATGAAAAGATAGGGTCCCAGATATATTCATGTGTAGAAGAAGTTTATGCCATAAAGACATTAATTCTTCCTGCTTTGATAGACAGATTCATTGCAATTCTGATTAGAATTCCTCCCAGATATTTCATGGAATGTAACAAGTTAATTTATGGTCAGGAACAGCCAAGAAACTTCTTTAGAACCACCACTGGGAAGGGGTGGATAGGTCATGCATTTCAACTGGTCTTTCTGATGTGATGAAAACGTTCTGGAATAATAATGGTTGCACAAATGTGAATATGCTAAAAGCTGCTGAATTGTAACATTCAAGTGGGTGGACTTCATGGTGTGTGAACAATATCACAATAAAGCTGTTATATGAAAAAATCCTTCTTGCCAATTATTTTTCCCTCTCTACTACTAGTCTGTCCCACAATTTAAGTAAAACAAACAAACAAAAAAAACCAAAACAAACCAGATTTTGCCAGGAGCTCTTTAGGAGTGCAATGTCCCTGGGTCTCCAACGCCTAGGGTTGTGCTGTTCGTGTTAACACACAGTAGCTGGGCTGGACTAGTTACGGACTATAAGTATCTTTTTAAGATCGACGGTCTCACGTTTCACCCTGGGAGAGTGAATGATGGAGGATGAGACAGCCTCATGCCTTCAGCTCATTTTTAACTGAACCAAGCCCTGCTTTCACCACTGTAATCCCTCTCAGTATAAAAACATGTGACATCAACAAGCACCGCCATCATAACACCTGAAAGTGTTCAAGGTACTTACCTGGGGCAGAAATCCTGATCAAGGAGACAGAAGCTCCCTCAGCACTGCCGCTCCCTTTTCCCGACTCCACCAGGAGAAGCTGGGAGTTACAGCCGCGGGCTCTCAGCCTGGGGAGCAGCGCCCACGCCGCTAATCTGGACCTCAGGGATCGGGAAAGGGAGAGGAAGGCAGCCCCGGGGTCGCGGGGCAGGGAGAGCGGGGTGGGGGACGCGGGCTGCAGCCCCGCTCGGAGGCCAGCCCCAGCCCCAGCCCAAGCCGCCCGCCCCGTCCGGGTGTGCAGACCCCGCCCGCCCGGGACACAGCCCGCCCAGTGGTGGGGACGGGTCGGCGGCCTAGGAGAGGAAGCCCGGGAGGGGAGGACTCGCGGGCGGGAGAGGGGAAGCGGACGCCAGCCGCGGACTGAGGGGAGCCCGGCTGGGCCAAGAGGCGGCAGGGGCACACCTGGCCCTGGACAGCTGTGGCCGGGGCGCCGGGGCAGGTGGCGCGGGCAGAGGGGTCTGGCCCGAGCAATCCAGCTGAACACACGCTGACTGGCGCCCTGGGGGGCTGTGACACGCCGACCGCCCTCCCGCAGCCGCCTCACCCCTTTCCCGATATCCCCTCACCTTGCACTTCCACAGCCAGAGGCCCCGGCCCCAGGCAGTAGCCAAAGGCCTACAGGGCGACAGAGCTGAGAAGCCATTGGGGCCGATCCCCGGCTCGGAGCTGGAGCTTCCAACCCGCGGTCCAGCTGGCAGCAACTGCGCATGCGCAGGAGGGCCAGCGATCCGCTCTGGGTCCTGAGAGAGAAGGGGAACCGAGGGAGGGAGAATAGGGGAGGAGGAGGGGAGGCGGGGAAAAGTGGAGGGAGACACATGGACAGGAGGAGCAGAGGGAAGGCAGTTATCTGGAATTGGGAGGGGAGTAACAGAGATGGGGAGAAAGCGTTTTACCTCTTGTGGCACCCCGAAGGAGGCAGCAGTCCTGCCTATACACCCTTCTCTTACCCGTCATTGCCCACAGCTCATATTTTACGTCCCTGGCCCAGCCCTCCAGCTAAGGTCTCTGCAGAAACCCTACGGGTATCATACCCGTTGCCCCCACAAGGAGCTAGGTTTACTGTTGCTCAGGGAACCAAGCACCCGCAGGTGTTGTTTCTCAGAACTACCTTGGGAAGAGTACATATTCCCCTTTTACACGCTGGGAAACAGGCAGGCACGATCTCTGCCTTAGCTCCACTGTCCCAAATGTTGGGCTGGCAGGGAGCGGGAGGTAAAATGTCAGAGCCCCAGAAGGAGCAGACTGCCTGAGTGTTGGTGTAGAGTCCCCATCCCTCCTGGGTAAACCACACCCCAACCTCGGGGAATAATCAAGGGCTCACCGTAGGCCCCTGTGTGTGGGAGAGCTGCCCTCAGTCCCAGTGTCCAACTTGCTAGGTAGGTAGAAGTGTTATTGAGTCCAAATTCATTCTCCTCAGTGCAGGACAGGCCAGTAAGTTGGGAGACCAAGTGTTGGGGCATGGAATAGCAAGTTTCTGTAGACCTAGATGGCAAACTAATGTCCTGGAAAACCATCTCCCCAAGTCAGAATTCAGGCTGCTTTCCTATGTGCTTGGTTTTTGCAAACTTCTTGGTGTAGGAATTCCTTCTTGTTAGAATCCTTTGTTCTTGCAGCTATCTCCCTGGGTCAGATCCCTGTAAACCTCCAACCAAACAAACGTTATTTTCTATTCGCCAACGTGTTATCTTTATATGATTGGAAAAGTGTTAAATACCCTTAAAGGTCAGAGCCTTCAGAATAGGCTCTCCTGTATATTTTAGGCTCTAGGCAACATTGTTTTACAAGCAAGAAGAAGCCTAGGAGACAGAGCACAGGGTTAAAGTCAAAGGAACAGATCTAATATGGAGTCAGATTTCTTCTTTTCTATTACTGTGGCAGAAGCCACTTGAGGATTTAAATCCCTTTAAGTTAAAAATAAGTAAAACTTTAAAGGAATTTACATACATTGGTGGGAACTTGCATAGCATATCTGGAAAAGCACACAAAGGATTGTAAACATTGGCATCTCCAGGGAGGCGTGTAAGAACAGAGGATGAGGGAAAACTTCTTTCACTTGAGTATTTTTTGCTCTGTTTGAATTTTTTTAACCATATGCATATATTTCTTTTTCAGTTAAAATAAATGTGTAATGGAGCAAAGGAGTAACTAGCTCAGCAAATACAGCAGCCATAGACTCACTGAGTCATCATTTTCGATTTAAGCCAGGAAGCATTGATTGTCTCTCTCCTATGTGCCCAGTGCTGTTTTAAAACTCTTTTATATATTTTTTTAATAAAATAATAACATGCTATCCCTCACCCCTGCTCAGGGCTGGTGGGAAACCAACTGAGTTTTTATTGAGTTGTTTTCCAAGGAGTAGAGATGAGTTATAAACAGAACACAACTTCAGGGCAAAACAGGCGGACTGGTTTTCCAGCAGGCCAGATAGCGATGACGGGTTTTCAATAGAGGCGCACAGAGGCTGAGAGAGAAAGCCTCCAGGACCCTACAGAAAGCTGCCCACAGTGCCTTCTCCATGGCACTACTGAAATAGGAAAGAACAAATCTGACTCCATATTAGATCTGTTCCTTTGACTTTAAACGTGTGCCCTGTTTCCTAGGCTTAGTCTTGCTGTTTCTGCACCTTTTGTGAAACAATGTTGCCTAGATCCTGAAATATACAGGAGACCCTATTCTCAAGGCTCTGACTTTGAAGGATATTAACACTTTTCCATTCGTATAAAGATAACAAGATACAGAATAGAAAATAACATTTGCTTGTTGGAGGTTTACACGGATCTGACCCAGGTGAAGAGCTGCAAGAACAAAGGATTCTAACAACAAAGAATTCATGCACCAAGTTTGCAACAACCAAGCATTCCCGCTTCCCCTTTTTAATATAAGAAGAGCCTGAATTCTGACTTGGGATGATGGTTCTCCAGGACATTGGTCTACCATCTTCTCCGCTGGCTTTACAAATTAAAGCCGCTATTTCTTGCCCCAAATCCTTGTCTCCTGATGTGTTGGCCTATAATGCACGAGTAGAACAAGCGTGGACTCGGAAACACAAACATACATTGAAAGTACGCATTTGGTATATTAAATGACCTGCTTCCACTCGTATTCCTGAGGTTTTCTTCTCTTGACCACTCCTACTATATTTATGAAAAACCTGTCATGTGGACACATTTCCTTCTCTAGCCACTACCCTTCCATGTAAAAACTGATGCCAAGAAGGCAATGGAAGTTGCTAGAAGGTATTACCTGGCCAAAAAAGAGCAGAAGTGGGTTCTGGCTGATGTTCAGGAGCAGGCCGGGGCACCTGACAAGATGTCATAAGTACGGATAGACAGCTGGGCACCAAAGGAGAAGCTTCTAAACTTCCATGAGGGAATTGCTGGATAGGAAGGAACAGTCCCAGACTATAGCTCTGATCCCACCACGAGCTTCCTGGGCAATGCTGGGCAAGTCATTTAAATTCTCTAGACCCGTGCTGTCCAACACGGGAGCCACCAGCCACATGCAGGATTATGATGTTATTCTGTAGCCAGACAGAATTATAAATAAACACTTTATTGCAAAGGGTCAGCAGGTATAATATTTAAAAACATTATTGGTTATCTTGCCCTAACAAGTTATTTTTGTATGTCTAGCTTTCTGTGGGTTGTAATGCCTGCGACTAATGTTTCCCTTACAGTGAGGTATTTTGAAATTATAAGTTACTGGACACAGTACACTCATATCACAGTTGAAAAAAAACTGATCTAAATAAGCAAGGTGATCTGACTTAGTAGTTATGAGCAGGGGCTCTGGGGCCAGCCTGCATAAGTATTAATTCTCACTCTCCCTCCAGGGAGTTCTGTGTGAATCTTGGACAAATTATTGTTGCTGTTGTTGTTGTTGTTGTCATTGTCATTGTTATTATTTGTGCCTCTTTTTCCTTACCTTTTAAATAGCGAGGAAAATGTAGACTCTATCCCCTACAGTGTTGGCAGGATTAAGTGAGTAAACGTCTGTGCTGCCCACTTCCCTGGGTTTCAGCATTCTCCAGGCAATCAGTGCCAAACGCAGTGGCATTCTCCACTGTCTTCGTCAGTCTGGGATTCTGTAACAAATTACCGTGTGTCGGGTGGCTTAAACAACCAGCATATTCCTTATGGTTTGGAGGCTGAGGCTTTCAAGGTCAATGTATCTGGGAGAGGATTGCCAGCTCGAAGATGGCTGTCTTCCCACTATCTTCATGGCCCAGAGAGGAGTGAGAAGCAAGCAATTTGGGGCCCTGTATAAGAACACTAATACCATTCATGAGGGCAATACTCTCATGACCTCATTTTATCCTACTAATCACCTCCCAAAGGCCCCGCATCCTTATATCATCAACCTGGGAGATGAGGTTTCGACATATGGATTTTGAGGGGATGCATTCAGTCCACACATTGGCTAACTCTCCCAAACATGCAGTCATCAAACCTGTAGCTAATTTCAAAATAATGTTTATATCTCTCTGCCCATTTCCATTCCTACATCTACTAACACTGAAGCCCTGCTACATTTTATTTCTTATTTTCCTTGTAGAGGTTTAATTGATTCCTCTAACTCCAAGGATTCGCTCACTCCAGTCTGCTTGACAGCCCTGCCAGGTAGGTCTTCCTTAAAACACCTTCCCACTTCACCTGGTAGTTTTTTAGGTGTAAATGTCAGAATTCTCTCCACACCCCATCCTAGACCTTTAATCCCTTACACTACCGCTCACTATGTTATTTTCCTATTACCACTGTAACAAATTCCCATAAGCTTAATAGCTTAAACCAGCACAGACTTATCAGCTTATGGCTGTGGATGTCAGAGATCCAACACAGTTCTCATTGGGATAAATTCAAGATACCAGCAGGGTTCCTTCCTTCTAGAGGGTCTAGAAGAGAATGTTTCCTTTTTTTTTTCCAGTTTACAGAGGTCACCCACCTTCCTTAGCTTGTGCCCCTCAACTTCCTCCATTTTCATGGTCAGCAGCCTTTCTGAACATTGCTCCATCGCTACACCTCCCTCTGATTTTAAACTCAGCTGGGAAATATCCTCCATTTTAAGGACCCCTGTGATTACATTCAGCCCACCTGGACAATCCAGACTACTCACCCTATTGTCTCATCTCAGGATCCCCTTGTCCCATCCCACTCAGGCAGTATGTATGTGGCTGTGACATTCACCTTGTGTAACATTTCCTCATGAGCAATTTATGGTTCAAGGCACTTATAAGTGACTTTTTGTTTTTCTTCCTTATCCTTTCTACATTCAGTTTGTCTGGTGAGATTATATGAATCCTTTTTATTTGTGCCCCTGCACTAATCTATAATAATGTATCATGGGTTTAAAGGCTAACTAATAGACAATTTAGGAGACAGAAATCCTCTAAGATTTTTAATCCTAAAATATCTGTCATCCCTTTTGCCATGTACAGTAACATGTCACAGGTGGCTACCCTGTGGCCGGGGAGGGACATGATTCTGCCATCACACTCCCCTCATTCTTACCAATGTGCTGATCAACTAACCAAGGATCTATGCTCTCCAACTCACTCACTTCCTCCTCCTTTCCATTGACTATCCTGTTCCCACCGCTTCCTTCATTCACCACATCAGGATTTCATGACCACATTCTCCCCTAAATGAAATGGGTATCTTGCATCTAATGCCTGACAGCTGTTCTTATTGTACATGCACACACTGACCTACACATAATCCCGTCCATCTCTTTATTTTCCTAGAATCTTCCAGAAGAATCAGTTCCATGATGATAATGATGATACTGACAATGATGACAGGGGCCTCTCAAGGATTCTGATAAAGAGGGAATCGATAAAGGGAGGGAATCATTGCAAAATTGCCCCAGAAACAGGCTTAAAGGTAAATAACTCTTATAGTGTTTAATGAAATTGACTAATATTTAACTATTTTTAAGACTTTATATCACTGAATTTAAAATTTTAACGGGAATTTTCATTCACCACTAACCAAGATTCAACTCTGGGACCAAAATCTAAGGATTTCTGTCTTCTAAAAAATTGTCCACTAGCCTTTTAAACACGTGATCCTTTTAAAAAGTTTAGTGCTGGGCTGAAAATAAGCAGGATTCATATAATCTCACGAGACACAGTGAATGTGGAAAGACTAAGAAATAAAAATAAAAAGCCATTCATAACGTCTTGAACTTTACGTTGCTCACAGGGGAAAATGTTTGCCAATGTGTGTGTCACATCAACATGACGACTGAGTGGGATGGGGAAGCTGATCTTCCTCATCAGTCATTTATGCTGATTTGTTAGATGCCAAAACAGTTTCCTCATTGAAATTGCTTCTAACAAGTATGGAAGAATTTAGGTTCTACCAAAAGCAGGCTGAACATTTTCCCCTGCTTTCAGGTCTCTGGACTGAGTGTCCCCACAAGAAGGACATGATTATGTTTCATAGGGAAGTCTTCCTGAGAAGCAACAGGCTTTTCTAGGGCAGAACTGCAGGGCCCCCCATGGAGGGCTGGAGGAGGTCTAGAGGGGACACTGGAAAAATAGCAGGAGTGAATTCAGATACTGCTGCTCAGGTCGCCAAAGACAGCATTGCTATCTCTAAGGATATGACATTCTCCCAAATTTTCCATGAGTGAAGGAGCCTGTGAACACTAAGCAGGTTGTTAAGACACAGCAGCACGTAATTTGCGTGACAACACAATTAGAGTATGATTTGATATTTGCAAAATAACTAGCCCATTGTTCTTTGAAATTGCAGCAGTAGCAATAGAAATAAAAAAGACTGAGCCGTCTTGGAGACAACAATCAATAAACAATTCTAAATCTGCAGAATTCCTTGACAATATTCAAGCAATGAGCTAGATGTGTGCTGCAGATACCTCTTACTGCAGGGCTCACTCCTGCAAAGCATAGAACTAGTTTCTCAGCACACAGAGGGAACCAAGTCAAGATTCCTAATCTTTTGAGATTTACTAAATGGCTGGAAAGATCAGACAAGTACATACAGGCAAATATGATTAAATGGAATCAAATAATATCAAATGTGATTTGAGCACAGACGAAAGAGAAATTCCTTTCACCTGGGATCTAGAGAGACTTCTTCAGAAAATGTGGCTCTGGAGACGGCCAAAGACATGGGTGGAATTTTGGCAGAACAGGATGTAAGGAATTTAAAAACTTATTCTATAATTCATATAAAAATTCAAAGGATCCCAAAAATCCAAAACAACTTTGAACAAGAAAAACAATGTTGGAAGACTTGCACTATCTGATTTTCAAACTTTTTTTTTATAAAGCTACAGTAATCAGAAATTATGGTGTTGGTGTAAAACAGGAAAATAGAATAATGGAACACAATAGAATGTTCAGAACTAAACCAAGACTTATACAGACAATTGATTCTCAAAAAGGATGCTGTGGAGAAAGGATCTTTTCAGCATGTAGTGCTGGAACAATTAGATAGTGATACGCAAAAAAAAAAAATGAACTTTGATTCACACCTCACAAAATATACAAAATTTACCTCAAAATGGATCATAGATCTTAATAGGAAATCTAAAACTATAAAACAGCTAGGAGAACAAGCATAGGCTTAAGCTTTATGGCCTTGGGTTTGGCAAATTTTTCTTTGCTATGACACCAAAAGTATCATCTATTTTAAAAAGAAACTGATAGAGTGAACTTTATGAACATGAAGACTCTTCAATGCTCTTCTAAACACTGCTAAGCAAATGAAAAGACAAGCCATAGACAGAAGCTATTTGCAGATCATATATCTGATAATGGTCTCTCTTTGTATCTGATCCAGAATAAAGAGGTCTCAAAATTCAATAATAATTCAAACACCTGAATGAATGAGGCCAGAAAACACACTTCAGTAAAGATATCCAGATGGATAATAAGCATATGAAAAGATGCTGATTAAAGGTGTCATTAGTGATTAGAGAAATACTTTTAAAAACCACAGTGAGATACTAGTTCACATACATACTAGAATGAATACAGTTAGAAAGACTGACCTTACAAGGTGCTGGCAAGGAAGTAGAGCAACCAGAACTGATACACACCACGAGGAATTTGCAATAGTACAACCATTTTGGAAAAGTCTTTAACAGATTCTTTTAAAAAGGTAAACACCTATGTACCATATAATCCAGACATTCCTCATCTGGTGCTTTAGAAAGGAAAAGCATATGTCCATACAAAGACTTATAACCAAATATTCACTGCTATTTTATTTATAATAGCTCAAGTTGTAAATA
Organism: Vicugna pacos; assembly: GCF_048564905.1. Classification (NCBI taxonomy): domain Eukaryota; kingdom Metazoa; phylum Chordata; class Mammalia; order Artiodactyla; family Camelidae; genus Vicugna; species Vicugna pacos. The sequence goes on from NW_027328783.1 coordinate 4,257,233, forward strand.
ACCCATGCATCCATCAAGAAGTAAATGCAGAAAGAAATGATGGTCTATACAAACACTGCTCACAATAAACTCTTCAGTAAAAACTCAGCACTAAACAATACTCTACTATAAGACAAATAAGCTATTAATACAGCAACACAGATGATTCTCAAAATAATTACACTGAATGAAAGAAGTCAGACAACATAGAGTAGATACTGCATGAATCCATTCATATAAGGATCTTGAAAATGCAAACCAATATGTTGTGATAGAAAGCAGATCAATGGTTCCCAGGGGAAGAGACGGGGAGGGAGGGAGGGACAACAAAAGTCAGGAGAGAAGCTTTGTGGGTGATGGGTATCTTCACTGTCTTGAGTGTGGTCATGGTTCCTTGGGGATATTCTTACGTCAAAACATATTAAGCTGTACACTTTAAACGTGTGAAAATTATTTTGCCAAGTATACCTCAAAGCTGTTTTAAGAAAAAAGGCACTTTAGTCCTGATCCACCTCAGCGCCTGATTGGAGTGACATGATCAGTCCCTCACACTGTCTGCCTAACGGGAAGGTAGAAAAGCTCTCACAGAAGATAACATGGATTTTTCATTTGCAATGTCTGCCATGTAATAAAGAATTTCTAGACATGCAACATGTCCAGACTATATGACAGATAACATGAGAATAAGGAGCATTAGACAAAGGATGCAAACCCCAGGTGATGTAGGCGTCAGAGTTACCAATAAAGGCTATAAAATACTTTTAATATATTCAAGAAAATAAGGAAATGATGGGAGAATAGATAACAGGGTAGAGACTTTCACCAGAGAAATATACTGGAATGTATTTTTAGGAAAAATCAAACTGATACTCTAGAACTGAAGCTTTCAGCTCTGGAAACAGGTAAACAGAGCTAATTAGGATCCCTTTTAAGTAAAACTTTCAGTAATTCTGGGTAAAATATAACAACAAAGTAACACAGAGCTAACTATGGAGAGAGAAGTTCCCTGATGACAATACAAAGAGGACACTTAAAGCCCAGAGTGGTCATCTTGTGAGCTGATGCCACCGCACCCTGGAGGGAAGGGGTTTTCATCTGCACATAAATAAGGATACAATGTCCATGTAGGAAAAAGTGTCCATACCAGATGTAGAAGACTCTTCCTCTATATCTATATAGTCAGAGACAGAGATGTAAAGTGGCAGCAGAGGTCACAGTGACACAGGGCCCTGGGCCAAGGAGTGTGAGCACCTCTGCAAGCTGGGAAAGGTAGGATGACGAATCCCTCCCAAGAGCCTAGGTGTGGAACTTAGCCTTGGCCACTCGTTGGTTTTAGCCCACTGACATTGACTTTGCACTACTGCACCCTAGAACAGTGAGAAGATGAATGTGTATTGCTTTAAGCCACTGAGTCTGTGGTCCTTTGTTACAACAGCAATAGGAAAGGAACTCAGGAACCAATATGAACTTGAACCACAGGCTGCCTGCTGTGCTGGCAGGGAGTCCTTTGTCTCTGATCCTGGGGGAGTGTCCTGTCCTCTGGCAGCATCCACAAACTACCTCATGCTAACTTGGCAGTTTGCAGAGGGTTAAATCTTATCCCTGCACAGTTCTTGATATTTAGTTAATAAAAATGATGGTGTCATCATGGGTATTTTTCCATCTTTTAAATACCCTTCAGTCTTCTAATAAAGCTACTTCTAATTAAGAGACCATGTAAATAGTTTTCAATCTTCATAATAAATAACTGTGGTTTTATCTGGTTACTTAAATTATGAATAATAATGTTCACATTTGTAAAAGTTATTAAAATCAACATTGTTTAATGAAAATATCATTTCTTTTCGCATGAACATGTATTAACTACAAGAAATGTTCCATGCTTTCTTCTACGATTTACTGTTAGAGCCTTAAAGAATAATATTTTCCTCAAAAGATATTACGGCAAAGGGATTTCTTTTGGTGGAACTGTTCCGGCATCAAATCTGGTGCATGTCTCAGGCCACTGGCAACATAGAGATGATAGAAATTAGGAGGCATTATAAACACAGAATCATTTTTAAAGGAATTAAAAAAACTGGATGTGTGTAAACAAAGAATCAGAGAATATTCTGGTGAAATAAATGTATTTTTCAGCTTAAGCAAGACATGGGGTGAATAAATCTGAAATGAAAAAACCACCCAGAGATTAGCAGCGAGTCATGCATGCAGTGGAACTGATCAAAACCAAGTTGTTTCCAAACCAGTGTGCAGGCTTGATGCCTTCATGAATCAAATCTGTGTGGCACCAGGCCACCTCGAATACATGTTGATGAGGTATTTATAAGCCCTTCACCATCCCAAATCAAAGCCCACGCACGAGCCACAAGACCATCACCTACACATTTGGAAAACACACAACATGGTGAATAGCACTTTTCTTGTTCAGTAGCCGGTGGCAGCGAACTGTCAGCAGACAGAGATACAGGGACACAGAGGCACCTCCCCTCAATCAGCTGATAAACTTCCGTGCATCCCTGGGGACAGGATTGTCATCAAATGCACCATGGATTGATCCTCCTCCTAGGAAAGGAACCGTAGTGCTGTCATTAGGTTTGAGCAGGGGTGGGTGGAGGATCTCAGAAGAGTTGTTTCAGCACACCAATAGAATTCTTGGCCACCGTGACCACGAAAGACAAGTCCCCTGCCATCCCGGTAGGCACTTGGGCTCCTGACAAAAGCTGGGCTCAGTAAAGGGTTGAGTAGAAGGCACAGACCTGAGGGATGCCCCAGCAATAGGCAGGAGGTAGGGCCTGGTTTATACTGCTCTGGGTGTATCCCAGACTCATCCGAATACGAAATCAGAAATTTGCAAAACAGCAGAGCTGGGGTGGATCATCTACTCCAGACTCCTCACCTTACAGTTAAAAGGGTGGCAACCCTGACAGGCAAAGCAACGTGCTAAAGGCAGAGCGTGGAAGTGGCTGTGCCAGATGAAACGCAGCGTGCAACCCCCGTTCAAGGCCGCTGACTCTGACGACGGGGCCAAGGTTTCCAATGAGGAGAATAAGACAGTGTAAATACTTTGTTCCCCCTAAAACCCCAAATGTTTTTTAAAGGCACAAAAACTCACCTTAACTAGATCTCTTCTGAGGGGGCTCTCTTCTGCTTCTTCGTCTTTCTGTCTCCATTTCCCTCTCTCAGACACAAACACATTCAGTTTTGTGAAAGGGGACGTCCTTCCATACAAAGACAGACTTCACATCTTCAGAAAGATACCTGAGAAAGCACGTTTCTCAATTCAAGTCTTTGTGTGAGTTCTGGGCAACTGGCTTATTTTCTAGAACAATCGGTAGTTACAAAATCAGGAAATCATCTTCCACAAAGGCAGAGTTCTGGTCCGTGTTGATAAAGTTGGGGATGTCACATTTCATGAGTCTGTTCGGCTCCTCCTCTGGCCACCTGCTGCATCTGATGGCTTCCTGGAGCCGAATAACACTGTAAAGGGCTATGGTAGGGATACCAGCTTTGGCCTTGTCCAAGTGGTCCACTTCATTGATGTAGCAGTGAAAGAGGGACCTAGATTCGTCATTGCACTGCCAGAGAACACCTTGGGCAGCAGCGGTCTTCCAAAGTCTGACACAAAGCTGTTGAGTCTAAATCTCTTCTCGGGAGACTCTGCATTGCTACAAAGAAAACCAAAATAAAATATCGTTCACAGTGTAGCGCGGTGACCTGAAGAATCATAGTTTTTGCCATCTACTGAGAGTAAATCCCTGCACAGAGCATGCTGACATGCACTGGAATTGAAAGACATCACTTCTGAACACATACAATTAAACCCAAGGCAAAAGTCTAAAGTGAGGGCTCATGGACCATCCTAAAAAGACATCGTTCCCTGAGAATCCTCAATATTGGTGCCTCGCACACCAGTGTTTCTCCGTGGGACACTCAGATCTCTTCATCAGGATTCGTTAAAGTGCTTCTTAAAATGCAGAATCCTGGGGTGCACACCCTCAGAGTCTCCAGAGGTAGCGACTGGTAGTCTGTATTTTCATAGCCACCAGGATAACTAAACATGCTCAGGTTTAGCACCGCAGTCTACATCGGGTCACCTGAGCATCGACAATTCTGTCTCACGGGATGGGGGGTGCCATGTGTGTCAGGGTGCTGTCCTACCCATGTGTCTCCCCTGATTCTCAGAACTGACAGTGCTGCCCCATTGGGCACGAAATACCACCGTTTCACAATGCATACGCAGGGCGCCCGACTGAAAAACAATCAGTGATAGGAGAGGGGACAAAACTCAGCTTCCTGTTACCTTGTTTCACTTACTGTGGGACGAGTGATCAATTCAAGGGTAATAAATCAGTGAATGAGTGAATAACATGACTCGCGTTAGTCCCACGAGTGCCTGGAAGAGCAAGCCTGGGCACATTGAGAACCATAACAGCCCATCTACTTAAATGTCATCCTCCACAGATCTATGTAAAGGTTACTTCCACCCAGGCAGTGACTCCAGAAGGGCAAGAATCATGTATGAACACACTCTCAAATCCAGAACAGAACCTGACAACAATTAGGCTCTGGAGTCTGTGTTTAGCGAGTGTGGAATCTCAGTGTTTCCAGCTCTTACACCTTGCCTTCCCATCCCACCACACACGATATGGCCCTTATGTCCAGTTCTCCCGGGGCTGGGGCCACGGAACCCATTTATAGGACTGGAAGAATCTGATCATTTAAACCATCCCCCAGATTATCATCAAGAGTCACCTGCATTTCAGGGATCAGTAATCCCAGAAGCTTTGCAGTTCAGGCAGCTGAGGGATTTTTATATCAGCTCTGTCTTCTACTGTGACTGCCTGGGTGACATCAGACAAGGAATTCTGAAAAGCCTGAACTTTTCCTTTCAGGAATAATCTAATTAACAAATCTCGTTGACCACTCAACAAATGTGATGTGAAGATCAATAATTTACACAGGAGTACAACATTCACTAGGTCGTGGATTTAGAATCAGAGGAAAATCATTTTAGAAAGCTTGACAGAATGTAGCTTTAATGCGAATTTAAGTATTCTTACCTTTCAGTAAATCATCTTCCCCTACTTATCACTTCACCCAAGTTTAAAAGATGTCTGAGAACAGGGATGAGTGTGTCAGCAATCTGAGACCCAATAACCTAAAATGTCACCTAGGAAAAAGAGGGGAGTAACACATTTTTAAAAAGCATGGTGAGGATGGCGGGGCCATCCCCAACCCCAGACTAAGAAGCTCTGAGTAATAGCTTTCCTGCCTGCCTGGGGCATCAGCTGATGTGAAAATCCACCCAGAAACCTCACTGTCCAGCAGCTCTTCCATAACACAGGCTACACTTTCTCAGAATTAAGAATTGCGTCCAGTAACCACTTCGCTGAAGAATAAAGACAAAGGAGAACAAGAGAGTTCTGCCCCTCCCAAGGGAGAGCCCAGACCTCGGGCTGCATGCACTGCGCCCACCTCCCTGGAGAAGAATAAACTGGAGAAGGGCGTTCTGCGAAACTGCGGCAGCAAAGGTTGAGATGGGAACAAATTGACCAGCTGGCCAGGGACAGCCCCCTCCGTCGCTGCCTTGGCGGCTGCCTCAGCCCTCTCAGCCCATCCTGCCCACCTCCGGTGGCTAAGCTGTCAGAGAAATTGCTTTGCGACCTGGAGCAACAGAGGCTGCCCTCAGGCCAATCTGCGGAAAAGATGGGAGCTAAACCCCCAGCTCCCGAGCGGCAGGCTCCATACCCCCGCCAACACCCCGACGCCCCCGCACCCTACCGCAACCCCGGGGAAATATGACCCGAAGAAGTGTGACCTGGGAACGAGGGGCAGCAGAGGCCGCCCCCACGTCAGGCCTGCAGAGAGATTGGAGCTTATCCTCCAGCTCTCCAGGGGCAGCCCCTGTCCTCTCCACCTCCTGATCTCACCGCGCCCACCTTCCAGGAGCAATCAGACCAGGTGTGGGGTGTCAGGCGAATCTTGCGCCAGAGAGGACGTCCCCAGGCCAGGTCAGGGGAGAGGAGAAGAAGTGGCCCCATTAGGCGGGGCAGCCGGCCGTCGCAACTGCCTGCCCCTCGACCACATCGGGCCCGTCTCCCAGGAGCAAGCTGACCTGGAGACGGGCATCCGGCTTCTTGGGCAGCAGAGGACGCGGATAGGTCACGGGGAAGAGGAGAGCAAATTGACAGGCTCCGCGCTGCAGGTCTTCTACCCCCGCCATCGCCACCCCCGCACCTTAAAGGCACCGCCCAGGGCGCCCCTCCCCCAGCAGGCTGAGTGGGACAGGTGCGTCTGGTGACCTGGGGCAGGAGAGGCCACTCCCACACCAGGCCATCGGGGAGACGGGAGCCAATCCACCAGCTCCCCAAGGCAGCCCCTACCCCCGCAGCAGCCACCACTCTTGCCCATGACCTCACAGTGGCCTTCTCTAGGGAGCAGGCTGACCTGGAGATGGACGTCCGACGAACTTGGGACAACAGGGACCGCCCCCAGGGCAAACCATGGGGGGAAGTGGGAGCAAATGGACAAGTTCCATGGGAAAACCTGCTGCTGCTGCCACCACCCCCAAAGTACCAAGTCCAACTCCCGGGGTCAGGCCGACTAGGATACACGCGTCTCATAACACAGGGCAACAGCGACCGCCCCCAGGACAAGACGCGGGGAAGATGGGAGCAAATGGGCCGCTCCCCCGCTGCAGGCCCCCGACCACCGCCACCCCTGCACCCTGACTACCCTGCCTCCCGCCCCCAGCAGGCAAAGTGGGACAGGGGTGTCCCGGGACCTGGAGCAGCAGAGGCCGCCTTCAGACCACGCGGTGCAGACATGGAGCTAATCCACAATCTCCTCCGGGGCAGCCTCCCTATGCCTGCAGCCACCACCTTACCAGCCCCCTGACCGCACCGCACCCATCTCCCAGGAGCAAGCTCACCTGGAGTCGGACCTCAGGCAAATCTCCGGCGGCAGACGTCGCCCCCAAGCCAGGCCGTGGGGGAGAGAAGAAATGGAGCAACTCCCTGGAACACATCCCCTGCCCCTGCCGCCTCCGCCGCCGCCTCCCAGGAGCAAGTTCATCTGGAGACCCGCGTCCCGCCTCTAGGGCAGCAGAAGCCGCCCCTGGCTCCGCCTCCGGGGAGAGCGGAGCGAATTGATCGGCTCCCCCGCGGCAGCCTCCCTCCCCCCGTGGGTCCCGCACCTTAACGGCCCCGCCCCCACTCCGCACTCAGCTAGCTGAGTGGGACAGGAGTGTCCGGCGACCTGGGGAAGAAGAGGCCGCTACCAGGCCCAGCAGCCGGGACAAGGCAGCTATTCCACCCGTTCACCAGGGGTAGACCCGCTCCGCCCCTCTGCCGCTGCCACCGCCCTCTGACCTAACCGCCCCACCTCCCAGGAGCAAGCTTACCTGGAGTGCAACATCTGGCGAATCTCCGAATCTCCGGCGGCCAAGCCCCACCCCAGGCCAGGCTGCAGGGAAGAGAAGAAATCGATCGGCTTGCCCGGGCAGCCTCCCAACCGCCACCGCCGCCGCCGCCGCCGCCGCCCAAAAGCATTGCAATAGCCTACCGGGGTCAGGCTGACTGCAAGGATGTGCACTTGCCTTCTTATCCTGGCCAGGTCCCTGAGCACCTCCCTGCATCCCTACACTCCCTGCACCTCTGCACCCCTGCTACTCTCTGCAATTCTGCATCCCTCCACCCCCACATCCCCTGAAATGCCTGCGCCCTCCACAGCCCCTGCACCCCTGTCACCAGTTACACTTTTGTGCTGCTTACACTCCTGCACCCCTGCATGTCCCACACACCACCTCTTGGGCCTTTGGCAGAGTCTCTGCTGTTAGACCAATGCACAGTGACTCACTCTTTGCCAGTATATGATGCATCAGTGGACGTCAGGGGTTGCCTGCAGGAAGGTACATGTTCCCGGTCACTAGCCTGGGCCACTAGGGTGATCTCTGTGAGGTCACCCAGGACGGGTTCAGAGATGCTGTTCTCTGGGAAGAGAGGAGTTGAAACCGGTCTTGAGGGCAGAGCTGTGCTCACCAGGCCGTCCACGCTTCATGTTTTACACAGGGCTTCGGAGAAGTGAAATGGATCCGGCCAAGTAATACCGGCCTGCTGTGAGCCCACCTCAGTCCTGGGCTCTGAGTCAGACCGACTGGCTCCCTCAATCAGGGCCCAGTTTGGGCACCTGAATGGTCCCTTTGAGGCATCCCAACAGTTCTCAGGATGAAGTCTGGCTGCTTCCACCCCATGGCCCTCCCTCCTACTGTGCTGGCCTCAGGAAGGTTCCTTATATGGGGAAGAAGGCAGCCCACACCCTACCCCACCCCTCACCTTTCTCTAAACCAGGCTGGTGCTCTCTCTGCCCCTCAGAGTCTGGGAAGCCATCCCTCTTCAGTTATGTCCCTTCTGAGATGGACTTGCTTCCACTCAATTCTAGGTGAGGATGCACCATGGAATGCACTGGGTAAGAGAACCAAAATAAATAATTTCTTCTGTGAGGTTGTCTGTTTATCTACTGGGGCTGGGCTGTGTGTAGTTTGCTACAGCTATTGGTGTGAGAGGCTAAAACAGCCTGTGTGTCCTTGTTTTCATCTCCCCGCTGTCTTTGGGTTTTCCCTAGACACTCCTGAGACATTTACTTCTGTTAGTATTATTCCTGTTATTACACACGGGCCCTACTGACATGGAGGTAAGGTGTTGGGGGAGCGGGACAGAGCAGGGCATCTGCAGTCCTGTGATTAGTTCTCATTGAGCCTGTGCCCTGAGCTGTGACCTCCGCAAGTGTGTCTCTTTCCCCCCACCCCAATTTGGGTGACACAGAAGGGATTTCCCTTCTCCCAGGTTGGTTAGGCTCTGGTAAAATAATTTCTCATTAAAAAAACAAACAAAAAACAACTTCCCCCAATGAAACAGAATGTTCTGGGTGTATTTCAATACAGTTATTTTCTCCTCTCCAGGCAGGAAGCATGAGGAGTTATCCTCTGACCTTCATTCTGAGAACAGGACACGGTCCTGGATGTAAAATACATGAAAAAGAGCATGGGGCCCCTCTGACTGGCCCCCTGGAGTAGTCACACTCTGATTTCCCCACACTGAGCCTCCTGCTGGCCTCAGGGACCTGTTAAATCTGCCTGCCCCCGGGGTTCTTACAAAAGCAGGTTCTACCTTGGGAGCTGTGACTCTCCAAGCCTGCCCGCTGTTCCCTTTGCAACCTCTCTGGGTTGGAAACAGCTTTCCCCCTCAGTCTTCTGGGATCTAAGAAGAGCAGTGGGTTTGCAGCTCCCTCAGATTTGGTGTTATTTTCAGGACAGGAGGAAGAACTTCTGAGCTCCACACGAGCTGGACCAGAGGCTGGAATCCTCCCTTCCTCTGCCACCGTGCAATCAGTGGCTGTGGTTCTAGCCGAGTTTCTGAAGATGTGGACTTAAACACACATATCCCAGCCCTCACAGGAGCACACAGTCCTATAAATCCCCCTAGTTTCCACTGGTAACTATGGAGCCGATGGGGACACGGGTTTCGGGACCACAGAGGCCTGACTGCACGACTTGCTCCATGGCCTATTTACGTGGTTGCTCCGGGCCTTGTCTGAAGTGGCTTGTTTACCACACCTGGTACGTAGGAAACACAAAATAAGTACTAGAACCTTCACTTTTTCTCCCTCCAGGGCCTTCAAACGTAGAAAGTAATAAGTGAACTCAGACAGCCTAGTCACCACAATGAGGTCCGTCCAGCCTGGCTCTCCTGAGTGATGGGCACTGACTTGCACCTTAACTCGGAACAGTAGGGGAACTGCCTTCCTCTAACTGGGCCTCTCCCCACACCAGGCACGCCCGCAGCTCAGACGGGGCCAGCTCCCCAACTGAGGTGTGTGCTGGTGGCTTCAGTGTGACCTGGCCCTGCCGGGACATGAACCTGCAGTGAGTGAGGTGGAGGGTCGGGTGGAGGGGGGTCCCTTCTGGGGTGGCAGGGGGCCCGGTAGCACCCCTCCCAGCCTGGTGCCTGGGGCTCCCTAACACCTCCTACAGCTCCTGGGTTGGCTCCGGTCCTGGCCACTCCACACACCCTCCCAGTATCTTTTCATTATGCCCCTTTTCTGCTTTTATCAGCGAGAAGTGGCTTCTGTTGCTTGTTCAGTGAAACAGTACATCGGGAAACCAGACTACTTCTAACATCAGTAAAATACCAACCTCGGTCAGCTCGCCGGGCAGACCGTGCAGCACAAAGGCCTGAACAGGGCTGTGCGAACGGCTTACGTGAAGGGTCCTCAGCATCTGTCTTCAGAGATACAGAAGCTGATGGTTCAGGTAAAACCTCAGGGTGGGATTGAGGAATCCAAAGCTGGTTGGTTTCAAAGGCTAATTGGTCAGACCAGACCCCTGAGCTGTGGTCAGAAGCCTGGCTCACTGTCACGCAGACTCAGCGCCCTAAGTGCCGGGTGGGGCCGGTGCTGTTCCCTTTGTAGGCTCTCGTTGGGGATTCAGTGTAGCCCCTTAAATACAGCAGAAATTCCAGCCCCATTAGCCCCCACCCTGAGTGTTCCATGACACAAATCCCGGGAGTGTTTAATTTTCATCTTTGTTTAGGAGGATGAAGGTGGTTCAAGAGAAGACATAAATTCACACTTAGTGACACAAGGTCACAGCCAGTACTTCCTCCACGGAGAGCTATGTGCTCCCACAGTGGTGGCTGGGGGCTCGGCAGAGACCCTCTGCTGGTCCCAGAAGGACTCGCTCCTCTGGCCACAACTCATGGGTTGGACAGCAGATCCAGACGGTGACAGAGCATCTTTCCTGGGAATTTGGAACTGACACATAGAAATCAAGTTCACTCATCTGGAGTTTGGCGGAGGGGAGGGGCGGTGGTTGGAAATCAAATGAAACCAGAGCATGAGAGACACTTAGAAGTGAAAGAGCGAGAGACAGAGAGACTGAGCTTGTGAGAGCAAATAGTCAGAAAGAAGGCAAACAATCAGGGGACAGAGGAATTCCAGCTCCTGACTGTCTAGTCTGTCCCAGCCCATCAATGACCCCGTGAGATGTTTAATAACATTCCAGTTTTGCAGATTAGGAAACAGGCTGAAAGAGGTGGGGGCTGGGTTTGGGGGCACAGTTAATTCAATTGCCACTGGACCCCACACTTCCCATTGCCTGAAGGCACCCTAATCCTCACTGGGACCCCTGTGGTCCCCTGACAGCCCAGCACCCTGATCAAAGGGACCCTGCGGGAGTGGGAACCCCTCTTGAGTGTGGAGAGTTCCCTGCCCCGAGATGCCATGCATCAGCAAGCTCCCGCTCACCCCAGCTTAACATCAGCCCAGGTGTACAGTCTCCCAACCCGCTTCCCTCCCTGCCAGGCACCCCCAACCTTACCACCGAGTGTACTGCAGGAATTCAGGCACAGGGATGCCCAAATCAACACGAGCCCACCAGCTATAGAAACAGCAGACTCCCAGCCCCACCTGGGTTGCGAGGGGACAGAAGGTGTCCTCAACTTTCATGTGTCTAAAACAATCTTCTTCAGCTGGAGGTTCTAGAGAAAAATAAAAGGTCCAAAACATAGTTCGGTGAGAAATTCCTCCAAGGACCTGACTCCAGTGTCTACAACCATGTGTACCTACCCCCGGAATTGGGGTGAAGGTGGATTATTGATCAGCACAACCCCTGGTGGCCCAGCTCCTTGGCTTGGCTGCCCAGAGGGGGCTGGGGGAATGGGTAAGGCCAGGGCACTCAGGAAAAGCACAGAGGACCTGACCTCTCCCTTCTGCACTCGTAAACCCTTCCCCAAATCTCAAGGCATTGGACAGAGATCCGCCACAATAATGAGATGCTCCCATCTCTTCACTCACTCCTGTCGGTTCACTTACATGCTGAGCATCCACTGGGTCCCAGGACAAGACACATAGAATGGCTGATGGGACAGGCTTGGTCCTTCCCCCTGGAACCTGTTCAATCTGATCAAAGAATGATCACTCATAAAGAGTTTCTCAAAATTATACAGAGACCAAAGACCAACTGCAGAGTGAACCAAATTTAAAAATATATATGAAGATCCCCCAGTCTCCCCGCCTAAGGTTAACAGCATAAAGCAAAAAATTCTTGCCTTTAATCACCAGGGAAGTTGTCACCCCCTCTCAGGTGGAAAGGAGAGTTATTCTTTGAGCACGTCACAGAAGTGCTCCATCGGATTGGACCAGGGCATCTACATTCATTCAGCAAATGTGTATAAGCTCCTACTACATACGGGAATCTCCTAACTAGACCGTTCCCAAGGCTCTCGGGCTTTATCAGTCAACAAAATAGACATGACTCCCCATCACTGGGGGCTCAGAATTTTAGCAGAGGAAACAGGCAGCATGTTGGGGTAGCAAGAGTTTGGATAAATTTTTAAAAAAGAGTGATATGAGCAAACTCGGGTGATGGCGGTGGGGTGGGAGGCAGGCAGGAGAGAATAAGGCAATCCTGGCAGATCTCACGGAGTAATGAACTTGAAGCAGAATAGATCCGGAGGAAGAAGGAAGAGCCGGAGCCAGAGGCCCCCAGAGTGAGGGGGAGAGTGTGGGCAGAGAGGCAGAGCACGCCGGGTCCTGAGGCCTTTGTGACGACTTTGGCTCCTAATGACATGGTGACCCGTTTAGTGAGTTTTGAGGGGAGGGGTGATGTAGTCCAACTTATGCTTTTGTGTTTGTGTTTTTTGGGGGGAAGTAATTTATTTATTTTAATGAATGTGCTGGTGATTGAACCCAGGATCTCAAGCATGCTAAGCATGCGCCCTACCACTGAGCAACACCCACCACCCCCAATGTATGTTTTTACAGGCTCCCTCTGACTCTGTGTGGATGAGAGATTGCAGGAAAGCAAAGATGGAAACAGAAGGCTATTGGTATCCAGGAAAGGCTGAAGGTGGCTCTTAGGAGGGCGGGGAGCAGAGAGCAGGTATTTAATTAAGACAGAATATCCAGAATTTTCTAACAAGCTGGATTTGCTGTCTGTGAGTGTAAAAGAAAGAGAGAGAAAGGACATGGTTCCAACATCTGGGCCTGGACAATGGGAGGGATGTCCTCTCCGGATGGGAAAGGGGATGGGAAAAGGTGGGGCTGAGCAGGTGGAAAGGGGCTGGTATCAGCTCAGTTCTTCAATGTCATGGTTGAGGGGTGTGTTACATATTGCCACAGAAGTGCCTAATAGGTAGAGGAATCTGTTTTCTTTTTCTTTTTAACATTTAAAAAATATAATTAAACATATTAATTGTATTATGTGAATGATTTGGGAATTTTGTTTCATGCCAAGTTATATGTTATATATAGCCAAATGGAGCATATATCAAAAAGGGGAGAAATGAGGGCTTTCACATAAACTGACTGTCCGTAACGTAGGTAAAATTTCAATAAAACCAGTCTTCAGGGCAAAAACCTCATCTCGGTGTTACATAAAAATAAATGAAAAACGACTATGTTGATGTACCATTATTTCATGTTACATAATAGCCCCAAACTAACAGTGTTTAACTATGAGGCTTGTAGAAATACTATTCGCTTTATTCACATAAATACAGAAGTGCAGAAATGTTCTAAGGTAGAATTAGCATCTTAGTGGGAATAATACATATTTGAGCATTTTACATGATATATATGTACTGATTCAAAATTTGGAAAAGTAATTTCATAGTAGAACATATGTATGAATGTGAAAGCAAGATGAATGAAAGGAAAAGAATGTGATGTGAGTCTCAGGGATAAAGGCTCAGATGGAAAGGGGAAATCAGGGAATTTTGGAGAAATCGAGAAATTGATGGCATGCCAATTTCCAAGGCTGGGTTGCTTCCACCAAAGGAATAGCAGAGAGAGAGAGGAGAGGCCCAGGAACCCACCCTGGGGAACACCCACAGTATATGTTTGGAAAAAACAGGAGACATTGGCAAAGGACCAGCCAGCAGGCCAAAAGCAGAAACAGACAGAGAGATGGGCTGGAGGTTGAGTGAAGCAGGAACACGGGGTAGGAGGGATGGAAGAGCTGGGTCAAATGCTGCCGAGGGGCCAAGCATGATGAGGAGTCAAAATTGACCACTATATTTAGCAACATGGGGTCACTGATGGCCTTGACAGGGCAGTTTCCATAGAGCGAGGGATCAGGCGAAAAGCCAGAATGGGTGTAAAAGGGGATGGCTCAAGAGAAGATGCAGACAGTGAGTTTAAACAACTCCTTAAAGATTTGCTGCAAAGACACAGGGTGGCAATTGGTGGGGGTGAATTAGGGTCAAGGAGTGCTGTTGGTTTAAGAGGATGGACGTTTATATACTGATGGTGCCAACTAGCAGGAGAACAAAATAGATGAGGCAGTGAAAGAGAGGATGGTTTTGGGAGTGACAACCCAGAGAAGATGGGAGGGATGGGGCCTCGGGGACTTTTGGAGGAACTGGCTTTCGATGCCACTTTTAATAAGCGGTGGGGCACAGAGAGTGAGGTCACAGACATCAGAAGGCGAGCGGATGTGCTGGGAGTTGCTTGTGAAATTTCTCTTCTGTTGGCTTGTTTGCTTGTTCAAAGTAGAAAACTAACCTTACCAGCTGAGGAACAAGGAGGAAGAAAGAGTTACTGGAGCCATGAGCAGAAGATAAGAAAGAGCCTTCCAGGGAGAATGGGACAGTAAAAAGGGCAGGGGGGGCGGGGGAGTGCGCTCCCAGAAAGTTACATTTTCTCTTTGACGTCCCCAAATGTGTGACGTGTTATTACCCTTCCTGCTGTCTACAAAATAAAAATTAATTATGGTTCAGAGGAAATGCTATTTCATTCTAAGAGGCTGCCTGTTTCTCAGGAATGGTCATCTTAAACTGCAAATATTACAAACAATGTTGAAAAGATGAACATGTGTACCTAAAATCCCCTATTTTCTATTAATCTGTTTACTACTCAGTTCCCCTATCAATAACACATAACAAATACTGCCATGATGGAGGTACATCGATGCTTAAAAGGAAATGAGATCTGTATCCTTTTGCTAAATTCCATGGCTTCCTTAATATGCAGTTCCACTTGGAATTTAGGAATGTCTGGTATAAGAAGTGAGAAACAGTTTGAGAAAATCCCGACTCAGAATTATACATCACAACCACATCTCACAAGTATATACAGCCGTAAAAAAGTTTAAAAGCAAAACTCCGTAACTACTCTTAAAGACCTTTGCAAACCTGGGCCTGCCAAGATGTTTCCAAACTGGAAAGGAACTCCAATCTCTTGCCTGGTACCGGACCAGAGGCTGGCCAGCCTTTTCTGTAAAAGCGAGAGAGTAAATATTTTCAGTTTTGCAGATCATTTTGTTGTAACCATGCAGGTAGGCAATAAGAAAGCTAAGAGCACTGGGAGATAGGAAACAAACGGGCATGCCCACACTCTCCCTTCCACTCAGGGCAGCTTCTCTGTGGTGGGGAGCTTTGCCACAATCACTCGCTTCTTTTTTCCATTGGTTTCTTTGTTTCCACCTTAGTGCTCGAGCTCAGAACTTCAGGTGGGCCTGGTCCTTCAGCATCCATGCAGAGAAGGCTGAGCGGGGTTGGGAACCCCACCTGATGGAGAAGAGAGATTACTGGGAGGGACATTGTGGAGGCCACCATGACACGAGACAATCACACCTTCCGGGGTGAAAGGGAACGAAGACAAGGGAAGGACACAGTAGTGGGACCCCTAGGTCGCCTGCCAGGCTTGTTCTCCCTCCACGGCAACCATGGGGGCCTGGGGGGTGTTGGGCTTCAGCTACGGTGATTAGGATGAAGGGACTCAATATAAAGGACCCTCCAACTCCTCACTAGGTTCCAAACGCAGCCCCTCTAATTCCACCCTCTGAGTTTCTGGAACTCTGCTGGAAGAATACATGAGCAGGCCAGAACCAGAGCCCAAGCCAAACATGACAGGGGCTCGTGGGGCTGTAACCCCATGCTCAGTGGTCGGGGACTCCTTGCAAATCTGCAGAAATCCCTGTTCCTCCTCATTCCTGGGAGAAACCCCAGATCTCCTCCTGCTCTGTCTGTTCTTCTCTTGAGGCTATTGTCCTGGAGGGATGCTGAGTCCTTGAACCTGGTCCTCCAAACGTACATAAGCAGCCTGTTCAATAAAACAAATTATGCACTTTTTCACATTTGCCAGTTTTTTGATTCCAGAAAGGCTGTGGGTCTCATTCTCACAGTCTCCTGTGCCCCCACCACATGGTGGCCCTCTGCTCATGTAAACACGATTTCCCACAACTGCACCCTGCCTCCCAGCTTGTCAGAGGGGAGTGTCCCACAAAGACACAGGTGTTTGTGAGGATCCTGTCCCCCAGCAGAAAGCCTGCTCCTGGAGCCACGGACAGGGATCTGGCCTCCTAAGCCGCTCAGCTCTAATTCAAAGCCTAAAGTGGGGGCCCCGAACATTGCTGAATGACTTTCTGAATCACCTGGACTGGAGGGGACTGATTTTCTTTCCAGGAATGGAGGTAGCGCAGCCTCCATTTTCAGGGCTGACCTTGACGATGGATCTAGTTCCCCCGACTGCACCGCAGGAAGGAGTGGCCCTTCCATCCCACAGGTTGGAGACCCAACCCAAGGGAGTACTGAAGCAGTGCATTGCTGCCAGGTCCAGCATCCCTGCAGAGTGGCCTCTGCCCTTGAATGACCCCCTTCCCAGGGCCTTTCTTGCCCGGACACCACCACACCCCAGGCTGTGCCAGAGCTCTGGGGCTCTGCGTGTCCAGGGCACACAGGTGGCACCTGAGCCAGGTGTCCCCTGGGCCTCAAGGGAGAGAGGTCTGCTTCTGCATCAGGGGAAGGTGACCCCACAAGGCTGGCAGGACACTCTCAATATGGACCTCCAGGAGCCCTGGGAGCAGTTTCCCTGCAGGTGTTAAGAGCCATCATCAGGAGGGCAGGCCCCTCTTTGTGCAGACCATCCAGCAGTGCTGGGCCCACGTGCTGACCTCAGAAATCTACATGCCCCCAGGATACCCCAGGCAACCTCACAACTTCGTCACTTGGTGACCTGGGTACCACGAGCTCCTTGGCCATCCCATGAGGGTGGTCCTTGCAGGCATGGTCTCCAGGTTCTCCCGTTGAGAAATCCCCCTGGGTTTCTGTGGTCACAGAGCAGACACCAGAAGATTCTAGTCCTGCAGTGACCCCCACAGCAGTCAGCTCCCCTGTGCATGTCCAGGGACAAATGACAGCAATTTATTGCCAGGTACCGTGATGAACAAGGGGGTGGGATTCCATACTAAGTTCAGGATCCTGGTAACTCACTCTGCACCCCAAAAAGCTTCCATGAGAAATGTGTGTATTGGGATGTCTGTGCCCCTAGAAGAGCTGTTCCTGAGGGTTCCTGGGACCCTCCAGCCCCTCTCAAGGTTCTCAGATCCTGGGTCTAAATTTCTATCTGCCTCTTTTGGTGTACGGCCACCTGTGTCTCGTGGTCATGGGTCACTTTATTGCATGACTTGGCATGTTCTTAGTGCTCGTCCTCCACCCCTGCACTAGACTCCCAAGATGTTCCCACTGACCCTTGGCTCCCTGGGTGGCTCAGGGGGCCCTAAGTCTGCACCCTTCACTCTCCTCCTCTACCCCCACCTCTGGGGCCACCCCTAGGTGGACTTGGAGGGGTTTGTAAATGAGTCTTACACAAGGACATGTCTGGACAAAGCAGGACCCCACCCCCGGAAAACTCACCTGCTCCCTTCTCAGAAGAGGACCCCACAGCCCCACATTGCCTCCCAGGGGTCTACTCAGGACACAGTCCCCCAGTTCTGGGCAAGGTGTCTCCCTGGAATCCTTGCTTCCAGGAAGAGTCTCTCTGTCCTTCTTCAGAGTTTAGAGGTGTTCCCATGTCCCTGACCACCAAGATGCCCAGCACAGTCCCTTCAGTGACCTGGAGAGACAAGTAACTTATGTGGCCACAGGTCTCACAGGACACACCTGCTGGGACCCCAGGCTAAAGGGCTGTCCTTCTGCCTTCTCAGGTGTGGCTCCCGTGGTAACTTTTTGCAGGGGGCCCAAACGGGGAGTGTGGCCCAAAGCAGTTCATGGGGCTCTCTGGGCAGGGAAGACTTGGGCCAGGTGGCCTTGCCTGGTTTCCCTGCTGGGCCACTCTGAAAAGCCCCGCTCCTCTGGCTGTGGCTGGAGGCCCCTCAAACCTCAGGGCGGGGCTCTTTCTCTCAGCCTCCACTGACTCCAAAGCCACGCTGGTGCTGGCGAGGGGAAAGAGCTTTCTTGCCTTCTTTTGGCCAAGTTGCCACAGGTGGATGCTGCGGGGAGCTGGAGAGAGAGGTAGCACTTGCTCAGATGTGAGTGGTTAAGCAATTTGACACCCTGTCAACTAGCCTTAAACATTGGAATGAGGTCTTTCCCGGTAAAGCTGGAAGTTACTTTCAGTAACTTGTCTAAAGATTTCTTTTTTTTTTCCACTTAAAGACTCATAAAACCTCTCCCAGGTCATTCCTGGTATGGACCATTATCCAGGGATCAATCAGGAAATGCAGGAGAAGAGGGGTGGGGGTGGAGGAGAGGGGAGGTTAGATCAGAGCCCACGGAGAGGAGATGCCCCTCCCAGGAGCCTCACACTGGGCAGTGGCTTCTGGCATCCAGCTCTCCTGTTCTCAGGCCCATTCCATCTGCGGGGTTTTCCAAAAACATAATGGTGGAAGGGCCATGGAGGACACCTAGAACTTCCAGAATAGACAGGGGGAGCAGAGTTACCATGCTGGCCCTGGGTTTGGAGACAGACCTGCAGTGGAGACCACAGGCTTCTGAGAAGCCAGTTTCGAAATAAAGGCAGTATGCACTGGAATACCCGGCTCGAGAGAGTGCTTCATCATAGACATGTAATTTACATAGTTCTCACCACTAAATTCTGTGTTCCCAACACGCTACATGAATGACGGCTTCAACACACATTCATTTCTGAGATGTGAAAAAGTGTAGAGCCGCTCTTTCATCCTGCATAATGGGCATGGCTACACTTAAGAACACTTACCAAGATTTCTCAGCAAGAGCCAATTTCGAAATAAAGGCAGTTTGTGCAGGAAAACCCTGTTGGAGTGAGGGCTTCCCCATACACATGTAAGTTATAGAGTTCCCCTCACCATGAAACGCTGTTCCCAACATGCTACATGCATGAAGGCTTCGACACACATTCAGTTCTAAGATGTAAGCATGTGGAGAGCCGCTCTTTCATTCAGCACAAAAGGCATGGTTACACCCAGGAAGATTTACCCAGATTTCTCAGCTGCTTCCTTCAGCCAGATTCAAAATAAAGGCAGTTTGTGCTGGGAAAGCCTGTTGGAGCGTGTTCAGAGCTGTTTCGGGCTCTGTCCCAGCTGGAGGGTGCAAAGCCCAACCTCCAGAAAGAGGGACCAGGACCCCACCCGCTAGGTGGTGTTGCCTTTGTAGGGGAACAGTGATCTTTGGGTAAGATATATTGCGGCTCTCTCTAAAAACTGCTTTGACTTAAGTTTGCATCCTAGTCACCAGTTCCAGGACAACAGAAAAGGCATACCCTACATCCCTTTGCACTCAACTCTTCCCAAAAGAGCAAATATTTGTCCATGAAAATACCAGCTGCTCTTCTAAGGCCCACTAAATACCCAGCAGTGTGGGCGGTGCACTCTTGATCAGGGACAGGTGGAGAGGGAACAGCGGTCCTCCAGCAGGCTTGGCCTGGTGTGGCAGCTGCGCTGTGGGTGCGTGGTGGGGAGGGAATGCAGGGAATCCTGTTTGAGGGGCCTCTGTGCACGCCTGCATTATAGTCTGAGGTTTCATACAAAGGCTCCAGGCATCCTAACTGGTCAGATACAGCCCCCACCCTTGGGCTGGAACCACCAGGAGATAAGTACCTGTAACAGGGACGGTGCCTGGTGTGGGGAGAGGTCATGGGACACTCCGGGGGCAGGGGCGGTGGTGATGGGGAAGGCAGGGGATGCAGTGAAGGGTGGAGGGAGCAGGGTCCTTTGCTTGGGGGTGCGAGTTCTTTGGGAGACCACAGGGAATGGCACACATCATCCCCACCCTATACCCCAAATTCCTAGCCCCGCCAACACAGGGGCTGCTCTGCACCCTCTCAACGTGGCTCTCCTGTAAGACCGCACCCAACCAGGCATCTGGCACCCTGCCCTACCTCCCCTCTTGGGACAGATCCCATCTTCTTGGAAACTGCCTAGCAGCGCGTATTCAAGGCCGGCAGCCGGCCTGGCGGATCTGCACTTCAGGTGCCCTACCTGGCCAGACGTGCCTGCCTGGGCTCAGTCCTCTATCTTGCCCACAGGTAGCCTGGGTCCACTTCCGGTGCAAGCGGAGGCCGCGGAGCCCAGGCTGAGCCCCGCACACAGACAGGTGAGGGTGCCCCCGCCCCGCTGCCCCGCCGCCGCGCCCACTGTTGGCAGCATTGCCCCAGCCTCCGGCCGGTGCCACCTGCAGCTGAGGACCTCCGCGCAGCCCCGCCCGCCCCGGCCCCGCCCAGCTGCCCCATAAGCCTCCCCCCAC